>NW_019101557.1:311186-427613 GCF_001856785.1 Myzus persicae | reverse complement strand
ATAACAGACGAAATATTGGCTTGCAAATTTCGACAACTACCTTGCAAATCGTTGCTAATTGGCTGCTAAATGATGGTTCAAGAAAAATTAAAAAAAAACAGGTTTGCAAATTGTTGCTAATTGACTGCTAAATGTTGAGTTGAAAAAAATGTAAAATTTTTTATTGGGTGGGGCTGGGGACATGTACGTAATTATACCTGTATAAGTTACGTCATTGACTACAATACCGGAAAAGTAAAATTATGTTGCAAGTATTTTACAAGTATTTTATGCAGATTTATAAATTATAGAACAAAGGTAATATTTATAAACATGGTTTAATTTAGATGAACAAATTATTACTTATTTGAATTGTTTATTGCAGGATTTTAAATATGTGAATCATTCAACCTTAATCAAATAAAACAATATTTTACTACTTCGAACATGTTATATTCTAATGCAATAAACATAGTTTAATGTTATTAACAGGTAATTAAATATTAGTACTGCATTAATTATAAACATTTATAAATATTTTCAATTACATTGATGATTCAAAATATTATCAATATTTTTGTTGTAAATAATTAAACTAATATCAATAATACATTTCAAAAAATCTTCTCAAAGAGTTATGCTTAAAAATAGGTTATGTCAATCCTGACGACCACTGCTGTATTTTTTTTTATTCAATATGTTATCTCTTTGAATTAAATAGGTAATCATAACTTTATTCAGTATGTCTGTACTTATGTCTATTAATAAACACTGATGAATACTTTAAATAATTGCTTCCTAGTAAGTAGTTTATTTAGATTATATTATTGAATATCAAACAATTATAAAAACATATATGCCTAGTGATTCCATATTCAAATTCAAGTCCTGGAGTCAAGCATCAAGCATTTCCATTTACTTCCAAGTATCTATTAAGAATTTAGGGATATTTGGTGCGATAGTGGCTATCCCTAAAGTCTTAGAGAATGTCTTAACCTTAAGTAATACATAAATACTTACTATGACTTGTTCTGCGGGATTATATTATGTTATTTTTAAAAGGTAAGGTTTCAATTCAATTTTAGTGAATTTCATAACAAAATACCAAGTTCTTACTTTTTTTAAACTTTATATTAAAAATATAAATAGGTAATTCCAATTCTGAAAATAAGGCAATTCATCCTGACTGCAACCAGAAATTGCCTTTCCACCTAAAACCAGCACAAGCTCCTTCATTCGGTACATGTCAAAGGCCGTTAGATAGTTTTAGAAAGTGTATCTACAGACATTATGTTAGTTAGTTAAGTTTCAACATTTACATGCACTAATAAGTTGCTCTATCCGAACATTAAATAATATTCTCATTTCTCAACTATTAGCTATTCAACATTATGTAGTGATAAAACTAGCCTACGATTCTGGGGTTCAAGATCTTATCTTCTTGGCACCACTGCAGCATTAATACGTCATGGAAAGCAATGCAAAATTTCCAACTTCTAGTCGGATCATCCAGAAAAGGGTAATTTATTAAATAAAATGTTATACCAAACATAACTTTTTTGAACCATTTATTCCAGGGTCTTAGAAAATATGAAATAATCCAAACTTTTCTATCAAAAGCTAGTTGTTAAATATTATTAATCTTACCACTAATTATTCCCTATTAGAAAATCATTATGTTTGTATAAATTTATCATTGGTAGCAATTAATTTTATTTTCAAGCAAGTTAATACTGATTTTAATTTGTTATATTAAGGTTCATAAACTTCATTACATACTGTCACAGCTTAACACGCAGTATTTAAAAATTTTGTTTGCCGAGCTCAGAGATAAATAACAGACTTTTTATGTATAAAAATAGGTACCTAATGTAATTAAAATATTGACTATTTTAATATAGTACTTAATATATTAAGGTACTAGGTATACATAGCACAAGTATAATAAGTATACTGTAACATTTTAAGTTAGACCTATACAAAATATTGTTTTATTGATTCTAAATTCATGCATAAAACCACCTTTTGATGAAGCCGCCTATCAATCTCTGGTCGGCACAACCAGGTCGTCCCTTCTCCAATGCATGTGCACCACCAAACAGAGTAACAACCTCTCTAGTGAATCCTACGAGCGACAACTGGACTTCTTATGACGAGGAATGATTAATGTATTTTATCATTATTATTATTATTATTATTAATTTTTTTTTTTTTAGAAATAAACAATCTATACAAATAATGTACAATAAGCTTATGTGTTAAGATTGAATAAGAAATTGAATAAGAAGCCGCCCACTGGCAACAATTAGCATGAGTTATTTTTACATATATATATTTTTTTAAATTTCTGGTGGTTGAAATTGTATATATTATTCATGCAATATGTAAACATATATTTAAAATTGGTAATTGTATTAGGTCACGACACCATTTCCTTTTTAACCTGAGCCTTGGATTTCCCGGGAAGTGTCAGAGAGGAGAGATTTTTAATAAGAGGGTTTTGGTGGGAAAGTATTCGAATGCGGAAGCGTGAGTAAAAGGATTGAGCTTCTTCGTTTATGGTTTTCATGTGAAAATCATTATGTAATGTCAGGTTTGAGACCTACGGTGGTGCATTGCCGAGTCGACGAAGAGCTGGATTTTGGAATACTTTGATATCACTGGTATTAGATTTTTTTTTGCTGAGCCAAAGAGCCGTATGCCATAAGTCGAAATAGGTTTCAGAAGGGTTTTGTGGATTAGAAGTTTTACTTTTAGATTGGTATTATTATTTCTCGATATTAGTGGACAAAGGATGCCCATACGGGCGTTGAGAGTCAGTCTTTTGGCTCGAATATGATTTTTCCATGTTAGTCGTTTGTCAAGATTGAGTACCAGGTATTTTATTATGTCCGATGTGGGAATTGTGATGTTGTTTAATGTAACAGTTGGACATACACCCTTCTTGAGAGTAAAATATGTAGTGTGACTTGATTTGTTTTTGGTTTATTTTGATACTCCATTATTCGTACCAGTTAGTCATTAGGTCGAGGTGAAGTTGTTTTATTATTTTGATTCGATTATCTTGAGTAATTAATTTGTGTCACCTAAAACTTCTACAGCATAACCCAGAGACAGTCGCGTGTCAGGTGAGACAATTAATATAAAATATATTATTATTGGCTGCAATATATTACATTTTATGCACTTACCACATACTCTAACATTGTACTGTGTATTTGATCGAATTCTTGAATACACGTTTGTGTCACCATTTTCTATACAACACAACAATTTCAAAATATTTTGACTCATTTTGAACTATTTATAGGCATATGAAATTTTCGATTGTCATTTGTATTTTTTAAACTAATGTTGATAAAAAATCCTTCATTCAGTCAACAAACTTGTAAATGTAAAACAAGGTTCCTCGTAAGTTGTTGTTAGTGGCTATTAAAATAAAGTTGAGCTTAAATCCATAGTAATTTTTTATGAGATTTTGAATTTTGAATTTTGACAAAATTCGTAAAAATCACGAAAATTAGTAAATTATTTTGAGTTGGAAATACATACAATTTTTCTTTTTATATCTAAGATTTAATATAAGATTGCTTATAAGCTTGTCTAACTATATCAAAAAAAAAAATTACTACCGGAAACTCGAATTAAATTTTTATGTGTGTTTGAAGTTGAAATTTTTACAAAATTGGACATTCACTCGGCTTCTTATCAGTAAGCACTTGAAATTTACACCATGTGTTTATTTCATCGATTCATATACGTAATAAAATTTTTAAAATACTTTGAATCGTTTAAAGCTGTTGACGGACATTTTTAAGTTTCATTTTTTTTAGATTTTTTTTAGAAATGTCAATACTATTGTATTTTTGTGGTCAAAATATTTGAAAGTTTGATACCAGGCTCTTGATGTATTTTCACAATAGCAGTTGAAAAATATAAAAAATACATAGGGACGATTATTTTTTATAAGAATTTAATGCACACATTTTGATAACATTTATCGAATTAATATTAAATATCTTTTGAACAGCACTGAATTCTTACGAGTGTTACAAATAAATAACCATAATAAAGAGAAATAGATTGTTTAAAATGTGTACTACATTTATTTTATATGGACACTAATCACTAGAGACCGGATTTTCATGCAGTAAAAATCAAAAAAATGTGCAGTTAATTACTTAAAAATTGCGAAAACATGCAGTTAAGTGCCTAAATCATGCAAAAATGTATTTTTTTGCCTAAAATCGCTTAATACTCACCAGCAATTTGTAAACATTCAAAGTTCATTGATTTAAACCCTTAAATTATACTTTATTTGTACTAACCGATTCAAGAAACACTCAATCAAACACAAAGTCATACAGAACTAAAGTGCTAATGGCTGGGGATTCCAAATTATTATCTAACTAGTAGTTGCTGTCATTTATTTTTAACACTAATAAATTGATGTTATTCCAGCAATATTATCAGCCTGTGTAAACTTTTTCCTTGTGTACCTATAGTTGAAAACCGAAATATTATCTAGTTTAATTTTAAAAATGCAGAACATGCAATTTCATGAAACGAAAATCAAAATCGTGTAATTTAGAATAAAAAGAGTAAAACGTGCAATATCGTGTAAAATAAAACTACGTTTAAATTAATCTACTTCTCATGATTCGGATTCAAAATTTATTTTTATATGTTTTAAAGCAAAGGAAAAAAAGTTGCAATTGCACGAGAATCCGGTCACTACTAATCACAATTAATAGCTAAGTGTTAGATAATATAGTTTGTATAGGATTTATTAGAACGTATAAAGACTACAGCAGTCCACGCTGGATATTCATCGGAAACATTTGTTGTAAATATTTAGAAACAAAACGAACAAAAAAAATGTATTTCAACATGTTTCAGACTAGGTAGTTTTTAGTAGATACCTACTCCAACTATCTAATATTAGTAATACTACATGACTACCAATAATAGCATATTTATTGATTTTTTAAAGTTAACGGGAAAATAACCTCAAAACATTTAAATAAATTTAAAAATACAAAAAATAATCATTCAATATCAATCTGCCATTATATTTACTTCATTTTCAATAACTATTGGTGGTATTACAAAGTCCGTCGGTTTTAGAGGGGATACGGTCATCCGGCCGAATCCAAACGGCCGACGACTATATAGGCCGACAGTCGGATAGCCGAAAGTATTTTAGCCGACAAGGTCAAAAGGCCGACACTACGAAAAGCCGACACTAAAATAAATTAAGTATAAACTATTATTATTCGATAACGTAGTGTTGTCTTTTGTTGTCATACTGTTATCGATAACTTATCGAAATTTAACGATACCTAATACCTATAGCCTGTAAATATAACTATAATCTACAGTGGGTATTGCAAGTTCACAAATACTGTTTCAGTTGATTCGTTAACCACGTCACGTCTTTTCATTAATTTTTGTGTCGTTGTTTAATTTAATTTATGTATTTGCATTAAATAATTATGGAATATAAAATTGAAATTTTTGGAACAAAATTATTAATTGACAATTTTATCATGATTAAAAACAAAAACCGTAACAATAAATATTATTGGGAATGTGAAAAGAGGAAACATAGTAAACGGCATAATAGTAATAACGAATATTGTAATGCAAGAGCAGTAACAATTCTTGTTGATGGTAATCATATTGTTAAAGATAATTCTTTTTTAAATCACAACCATGGGCCTGACCCATGCCGATTGTTGGTAAAGAAAAACATAAAATATATTGTTTCAAAAGCTTTGTCTTCGAGAGATAAACCTTCGCAAATAATACAGGAAGCAACGAGTCGCATCCCCGTCAATTCTCAGCCATACATGCCATCAGTTGAAGCAACGCGAAAAATTATTTCACGGTGTAGAAGACATCAGAAACCACCAGAACCAACAAGTCTTTCACAAATAGATATTCCTCTTAACTTACGTAAGTCTTTTAATGGTCAAACATTTTTACTAAAAGAAAGTACTATTGAGGGTCACAAAATATATATTTTTTCTACTAAAGATGAAATATCAAAACTTGTCAATGCCAATTACTGGGTTATGGATGGTACATTTAAAACTGTGCCAAGTATATTTTTACAAATGTACACTATACATGCACCTGTTGGTGGAAATAATTCTAGAATTTTGCCATTAGTATATGTTTTAATGACCAGTAAACAACAATGTTGTTACGAACGTTTATTCGAAGACCTAATATCAATTTGTGATGATTTCGGTTTCGATGTTTCACCAAGATGTATTATAACAGATTTCGAAAAAGCTGCAATTAATGCTGCATTTAAAGTATTTCCAGAATGCCAACAAAAAGGGTGTTTTTTTCATTTAGGCCAAAATATTTGGCGAAAAATCCAGTCTAGTGGATTGGCTACTAAATATGGAGAAAATGAAGAATTTAGTTTACAACTTCGATGTATGTGGTCACTTGCATTTTTACACCCATCAGATATACCTAACGCTTTTGATCAATTGAAAGATTCTTTACCCTGTGAAATTCAAAATTACTTTGAAGAAAATTACGTGCATGGAAAAGTACGAAGGAAATTTAGAAATGGAATAGTATCTCGATATGAGCCATTGTTTCCACCATCATTTTGGTCAATACATTTCAATCATGAAAACAATATTCCAAGGACACAAAACAAAGTCGAAGCATGGCACAAAAGATGGAAAGTATTAGTAGGAGCTGATCACGTTGGGGTATATCGTATAATTGAGGAAATGAGAAAAGAGCAACAACACGTTGTGGGTAAGATAAATTCACGAATAAAAATTTTCTACTAATATTACAATAAAATATAATTTATTTATACATAAATTTTGAATCCAGGGCAAATTCAAATTATTTTATCCGGACAAGCAAGGCCAAAACAAAATTCAAAGTACATAAAACGTCAAAACCAAATTCAAACTATTCTTAATGATAAAGAAAACATGACAACCCTCGAGACAATACGAGGTATTGCATACAATTTGCACTATTAATTTTTATTTATTAACATTTAACTATATAACATAATTATCAATAATAATTTATTAGTATTTTTTATTTTTATGTATGTATAAATATCAAATTTTTTAATTTTTAAAATATATTAGGAATATAAAATGTACTTATAATTATTAATAATACACTATATTTTATTTTTAAGAATAAGTATCACCTATATATATATATATGTGTGTGCATAATTTACCTATCACAACATAAAATTGCTTAATCGGCCATTTAATATGTCGGCCTAATGCGTGTCGGCCTATAAATTTGTCGGCCATTTAGTATGTCGGCCTATTGCGTGTCAGCCAAATGTCTGTCGGCCAAATGTCTGTCGGCCGATTGTACCACACCCGTTTTAGAGGATTCAATTCTGAGTAAAACTTAAAAAAAAATTATTTAAACGGATATGCTTTTATTGGAACACCTTAGGCCTCAAGCTATTGTGAAAATATGGTTTATATTAAATGTTAAATACAAATTGTTTAAACAAGCGTTAAATTAAACAATAAATGGCGTGACCTAAAAATGGAAAAAAATATAATTATATTTTTAGGTACCTATATAATATTGGTTTTACTAAATAAACAACTTGCTGTAAAAAGTTAGGTACTTAAGGAGTATGGTTTTGGAGCTGGTTCCTAAAAGCAGGGGAAGTAAATGATTTTATTATATTTTTCAATTTTCACATAAGTTTAATATTTTTCTTATATTCAATTAACATGTCTTCATTTAAACATAACTTAATAATGATTACAAATGTAGTTATTTTAATTTGGGTTACACAAGTTAATGGAGGACCGATGAATAATAATGACGATTCAAGTACTTCTGCGAGTCAAGTTAATGAAGACGACTTAGAACATATGTATATTTTTTTTTGAAATTAAATTATTGTATTTTTGTTTTGTATTTGCAAAATATTGTGAACAATTATCGTTTGGTTTTTATAAGCATGGATAAAAATAAAATACCATTTATCACATTTTAATTGTATATGAGTAGGTACTTATCTAATATTATGATATATATTTTTATATAATGTATATTTTTTTGATTTTAAAGAAATAATTAATTCATTTATACATTAAGTTTGTACAAATAAATTCTGTACTTCCAGCTGAAATAAGCTAATTAGTTTTTAGAAATGTTATAACTCTTTCAAATTGCTTGACACTTTGCAACAATTTTTATTTTGCTTTAGTCAAGCAACAATACATTTTTATTTTCAACAATAACTTAAATATTTTATTTTTGTCATTGGTTTAGTTTATATTTAATGTAGTTGTTTCAGATCTGAATTATGATTACTAAATAATTGGATAATTTTGTTTAGAGTGTGTTATTATATTATGAAAAATATTATAATATGGTTATGTGTAGTTAATAGAAGAGGCGGACTAATAAAAATGTACTTTTTTTCAGTTGATTGCACTAGTAATATTTTTAGTTAATTTATTAGTATTTATCTAGTAACTAAGAATTTTTATGATTTAACTTATTGTTAAAAAATTAAAAGGATGATAAATATATTTTAGATGAAATGAGCTTTAAGTAGTATAAAAGCATAAAATATTAAAATATAAAAAACACTATTTTTATACGCCATGCGTACATTAAAAAACTTTTCAGGAATTAATAGTCCACAGGGAAAATGTATTCGGTGTTTTTTGTTTATCAGGAAACGGTTTTTTGAGAATAAGTTTGGGTCTTGATCGAGGGAAAAATTCAGAAAACTGAAAAATTATTGAGATGTCTCATAAAAATTTCTCTAAGATTCGTTAGTTAATATTTATCTAACATGTAACAAATTATTGTTGGTATGATAAAAAGTATTTAAAATAAATAATAATCATTTAAATATAGTTAACTAATAAATATATGCATTTATTTTATACTTAAGAAACCTCACGTGTCAGTACCAGTTTGTTAGACCAACATCGGGTCTTATAAAGACCATCATAATTGACCATCATTGAATATTTAATTAATCAATAGGTCAATTATTGATCCTTTCGAAGACGTTACACGGGCAATTATTGTCTTCGTCTAACAATTGCGTAACATAGCTAATTTGACGCTCAGCAGATCACTTTTAGTTCCATTAGTGTAAAAATTAGAAATTATTGAACTGTCGTAAAATTTAAAGATAGGATTATTATTTTCTAAATAAAATGAGTTGTGAGCATTTTAAGATGTAAAAACAATTCACAATTTCTAAATACTCATAACTCGCTTTAAAACTAAAATATTATAAAAACCTATAAGATGCTCTCGATAATAATCATAAATTTAAACTTTATAAGAGATCGGTATTCGGTACACTCTAATTAGTAATTACTAACTGTTATTCTGAGCGTCAAATTTGCTATGTTACACACTAATAAGACGGAGACAACAAATGTCCGTGTAAAGACCTCTTAGAACATAATTTATCTGCCCATAATATTGGTTCATTAGATATAAGTGAATTTATAAATTGATCAATTATTTTTACTTTTCCATTAACTTATATAATTTATTTCCATATTGAATAGCTCTTTTGAACAACCATACTCATTTGCTAGGTAAGTTAATTAAAATTAACAGATAAGTTATTTTATTTTAATTAAATTTTATTTTTTTAATTTATTGGACACAATAACTGTACTAGTGGATTTGTACATATATCCTCAAGAGGACGCTACATCCGCATGTTTTGTCTCCATTGTACAAATGCACAACACTCAACAACTGTTTTGCTCGGGACGACTACGCTCCCTCTCAACATTATATAGTAGAATTACCAAAATTTGCACAACGCATGGGGACGGACTTAGTGTTATAGCGATTTTATTATTTGGATTACAACAAATAAAATTGTACATATTTTGTGAGACGGATACAACACGATATGCAAGTGTGGCGTCCCCTTAAAGGTATATTATTGAAGCTAAGCGGACATTAAAATATTTCACGGAGAATTTCTCTCATAATTTGTACTTGAACGTCTTGCGTAGAATACATTAAAATATCGATACCTAGTTTATTTTATTTATCTTACAATTTATAATATTTTATATCGTGCAGTCGTTCCGAGCAATCGGAATTGAATAATTGTTTAGTAATTATTTATGTAAACGTTTCAATTTTATTTGCATAAAACTATGTTTTAGTGACTGTGTAATGAAAAATATGCATAATAATGAATTGTAACATTATAATCAGAATGGGAAACAAAACGTTGATAACATAAAAGCTGGTGAAATTATTTTGAGTTTTGTTTAAATTTTGGACTTGTGTTATTTAACGCGGAAGCCAGATTAGGAGAGCATAACCAAAATGTGAACTTATTAACTATTAGTACTCGTAATATTTTTAATACAGATTCATCTGTAAAATGTTGACAGGCCAACATTAACACTAATACTAGTGTTTTTAAATTTCAGGTCATTTTAGTGGAAACGAGCAACAAGCTGAAGGTTTGTAATACATAATACATAATCAATACATTTTTAATTTTCACTTATCGTTGCTGTATACATTCCTCTAGTTACCTAGTCATTTTTAATTAGTTGTTTGTAGGCAATTCTCTCGCCCCTCGCTGTCACTGCTCGACTTTGTGAGTGTAGTAATTAGTAAATGGTATATACCCCCGCCAATCTACCGCATGCCTTATATGTATTACACACTCGCATGTCATTTGTTTCTAAGATAAAAATATTAAAAATAAATGTTTGGACGTGGCTATGAACTTTACAAGAGATCAGCAATATATGACTTTGGACCTACAATGGCGTGTTTCAAAGGCAACGTGTATGGCACCCTATGTTTTCATTTTTAACCTTCTCAGCCGATTTTTTTATTTTATATTAGCTATCACATTGTACTGCACTACGCTTATTTATATCAAAATTGTTAAGAACTGATTTTATTGTTGTGAATTGTTAATTGTAACACGTATTGTCCATTTACGATTGCGCCATGTTTTATTTGTTTTGCATTGTTTCTATTTATGAGAAGACACTAACAATAACTCATAATATCTTTATCTAATATAATAGGTATTACACGCACATACTAACTGATATATGTTTGTACATTCCAAAGGAAATAGAATATGTGCGACAATTAGGGTACTTACTACAATTTCATGAAATTGATTTTTTTTTTAATGTTTAATTTCGATGAAAAATACAATTTTAATTTAAAACTATAGTAGTAAGCACAGTAAATGCCTCTACTTAGTTAAATATTAAGTGGAAAATATTATAGAAATATTACTGCCTACATACATTTTATAAATTATATAATAATGATCTATTGTATATAATATTATCTTCTCTACAAAGAGACGGGGAATTGAATATTATTAATCATTAATCAGGTTTGAAACCAGTCCGACCATCTAGCGATGATTTTTATGAAACATATCAAAAAACACAAAATTAAAATTAAAATTAAAAAAATATATTTTTTAAAATTTAGTTGTAATATTTCATACTCAACAAAAGTAATACCCGTAATTGATAACAGTTTGTACAGTCATTAATCATTATACAGTAATTAATTGATTCTCTTTATTTTTTTTAGCATACCTAAGTAAGTAGTTTTCATTGTTTTTTTTTTTTTGCTAAAGAAGTTTTATTAATTAATTTATTGAATACAATTTTCTACAGTTCTGTAACAATTTACAAATTACTCAACTTTAATATGTTTAGATACGTATCTGAATTGTATATACTATATAAAACCGGTTATCACACAAATTATGGAATTCTAAAATGTTAAAAAATGTAGATTTTACTGATGTTAGTCAATACTCCATGATTCTGATTTCAGCTAATATTCCCTTATTTTTTTAAATTTCTTTTTCTCAACGGATTTGAAAATTGCTAGAGAATTTTTGTATTTGACCTCAGCAAGTACCAAATAGATTTAATTTTCCACAAGAAACCATGACCAAAGTTGAAAATTGAAGAATTTATCTACCCCCAATAGATGATGAACTAAAAAAATTAAAAAACATATCATTGTAAAATCATTACATCATCATCGCTCCACTCGGACTAAATATACATAAAAAAAAAATTGAGAATAAAGTAAAGTTAATATTTGTTTTTATAGGGGCGAATCGTAAGTATCCATTAGTTTTATAATTTCAATAATTGAAATGAAACCTATATGTAGATAGACAAAGAAATCAAACCTCACCTAACCCATGAAGGCTCCGTTTGCGCCAAAAAAATTTATTCGTTTTGGGTACAGCCCATTTGCACCAAAATAGAAAAGGTATGTTTTTCCAGACAGCCCTTTTGCGCCAAATTTACCTGCGTGTGCATTTTAAAATAAAGACTTGGTTAATTTTTATATTTTAAAGACGTAGTCATGTCTGTAACTATAATAGTTAGTAATAATTTATTACCTATAGTTTTTAAAAACAATTTCTATTAACTGTGATTATTATTTCAAAAAATGTGTACTATACAGTTATATTATTGATTATCATTATTATTATTATTAATTTTTTTTATTAAAGAAAAAGCTTCTATAGCGTGACCATTTGCTTATTTTTTACATGATAATAATATGTTCTATTATTGATTTTTATTTTAAAAACATTCTTACAATTAATAATGATTTAAATAAAATTGTATATAATACAAATATATTACTCAATTATAATTATACCAGGTAAATTTGGTGCAAGTGATCTGTAGGAAAAAACTTACCTCTTCTATTTTGGAGCAAATGAGCTTACCCAAAACGAATTCATTTTTTTTTTTTGGCGCGAATGGATAACACCCAATAATAAAGACCCTTATAAGTTGAAAACACGCAAATTGTTTTCACATTTAATTACAAAACAGTTACAAAATATAGGAAATGTTTTGTACGAAAATTCTGATCTTAGTATTTTGGTACCTATGGCATAGTTTTGTCTCAAATAGAGCTCTATTCTGTAAAAATAATTTATGTTGATATTCGAAATACTAGAATTTTCGAAACCGAGGGCTTAGATTTATGACAACAATCATTAACTATTATAGGTAAATTATAAATACATTCATTTGTAAATTTATCATATAATGATAGTAAAGTTTATCGATATCAACCTCATCACAATAAAATATATTTCTAGTATTATGTAGTAAATGCTTATTTTGTTGTCAATAAAATATTATTTCTAACTTTTTATGTAGAGTGTACTGAGTTATTCCTTATTTGGTTTTTTCTCCGGCGGTTTAGAAAAGTGCTGGTGCAATTTTTATAATTGGTCCCCAAAAGTACCAACAAGATCCAATTTCAAACCAGAAACTTCTCACAGAGTGGAAAGTTTAAGTATTTTTTCTACCCTAAAGGGTGACGACGGACCAACAAATTATTAAAAAACACATTTTTGTAAAATCAATACAATATTTATCACTCCACTTACAATCTAAAACATTAATGGTACAAAAAAAAAATTAATGATGTTCACAAGAGACGATCCCATTTATTGTAATGTTTATATTTGTTTGTATAGAACATCAGCGTAAGTATTTATGAGATTTATAACTTAAAATATTAAAGATCCTTATACATTCAGAACTCGACAATCGCTTTTACATTTCGTTACAAAATATTGTAAAATTTGAGGACAAAAAATCCGAACTAAGTGTATAGGTGAGGCATAGCTAATACATAGTTTTATATTCTCTCTCAAGTAGAACCTATTAAAGTGATCTATGTTTATGTACACGATACTGGAACTTTTATTCCAAGCGATAAGATTCGGGATTAGAATTATTAACCACAGGATATTCATTATTGGTAAATTATTAATTTATGAATTTGTTGATTGATCAATAATTGAGAAAATAAAAAAACGGATCATTGAAAAATCAATAAATTAATCGATTTACTAGGAATTTAAAATATAACATGAACAAAAAAATATCTCTAGCTTATGAAGAATAATATGTGTACATCGTGTACCTATACTAGAGACCATCTCATTAATTGTAAAGCTTATATTTGTTTTTATAGACGATGAGAGTAAGTATTTATGAGTTTTATAATTCTACTAATTTCAATAATTGTCTATAATAAGGAGGTAGGGAAAACAATGTTGTTTTAAAGGTTATCAAAATATATTGGAATAGCTACTAGTAGGTACGACACTAGTAAAACAATAGTGTTATTAAATTTCACGATGTTTTCAATACGAGAAAGGACTACACAGTGTGAGAACTTTGAGGATAACAATATTAATATCTATTAAATGTTTAGTATAGGTAAATTATTATTTTATACATTTATACATTGATCATAATATGATAGTTTATCGATCTTAACTTCAGTAAAATCATTATAAAATACGTCCATTAACTAAATATAAATTATACTTTAAATTTTTTATATATACAATAAGTAAGTAAATGTATTTAGTTTGTACATTTATCATAAAATTATGATAGTTTGCTGTTATATCTCAACCACAATAGAATTTTAACTAAGTATTTTTATTAACTAAATACTTATTATTTCTAACTTTTTATAGACAGTATTGGTAAGTTTTATGACCATAATATTATTCATATCTAAATATCTTTAATGCGTTTTATTTCAATTAATATGAAAACTAATCATGCATGTGCATACTTACCTACTTGTTATTTTTATAGCTCGTTCAACAGGTACGGTATAACTTGTTATGATACTTTCAATTCCACTACCTTCAATATTCATTTGTTGATAAATATATAGTGTAAAATAGAAACGTTAAAGTAAACACGTCATTTTCTAAGTAAATTATGTTGTTGTTTTCTAATAGCTTTACGTATAAAATGAAAATAAAATTGTCTTTTTTTTAATATTTATATATTTGATTTGAATTCCATGAACGGTAGTTGAAGAAAAACAAAGATATCCATCACATTACACACCACTATAATGTCATAATCTATATATGTATGCAAAATACAATTACCACTTAGTCACTGATCGCTGTATCTCAACAACTACGGAACGTACGAACTTGAAATTTGGAATAGAGGTTATTCTCATATTTTCACCGCTCCGAGAAAGGATTTTCAACAATGTTTGCGTATTAGTGGAGTAATTAACAATTATATGATTATTCACCGCCAATACTATTGTGCGGCACGGTGGTTCGCGGTTTTCTAGCCATCTTCAACTTATCCTTTTTGTCCGTCGTGTAGATAAGAGAATTGTTCTGAGAAGTTATAGGGATTTATTGTAAATATGAAAAAAACAAAAATACACTCGGGTGAAGCCGATTAATTCAGCTAGTGTAGGCATATGTTATTGCACTATTGATAACTTGGGCATATATACTACATTTTTTTTTTTCAGAACGGCTTGGTATGTACATATATTTTTACTTAACCAGTTTGCCCTCGTCTTGAATGACCATATGAAAACTCGATAGGTGATTAGTTAGAACACACGGTGTTTGTCACTAGTTCAGGTTTTTATTTATTTCAAACACCCTTTAGATCATTAAAACACCAAATGTTATACAATTGAAAGTTAAAATATGGATATAAACTCAATTAACATTGTAGTTGCCATTTAAAATACATATAGTATTTATTACAGGTGTTCTATAAAAGTACCTAACAAATCTGTTGACCACTCTACATTGGTTTTAAATTTATAGCTGGTAGGTGATCTTTGAATTGGCTGTGATGCTTACAGCTTCGCATTCATGCTATGTCATAACTTTTTATTTTATGTGAACGTCTTTCTGAAGAAAATACATTTTCATCATTCCGCTTAACTAATTAATGTTTTAGTTAGAACTTTAGAACAATATTACGATTTCATCTCTTCTTAATACCTAATTCGTTACTTCGTGTTCTTATCCAAAGTAGGTACTGGTGTGCGAATCTGGGACATTTGACACCCAATAATAGTAGAATTAACACCCACTGATAGGACAATGTTAACACCGGACATAAATGTATGTGCAATACAGTATTAAATATTGAATAGTCAGAGTATAAGCTTGTAATATAATAATTCACAGCTGTGTTTAATTTTAAAATATTCATTGAGGTTATGGAGCTTATCATCTGAAAAGCTTCAATACATATATACATAATATGAATAAATATATAAATAATAAAAAAGTCCTAAGTCCTAATGAATGGTCCTATTGTTCACTTACCCTCTAACACAAATTCTTTGGAAGAAATTGTATAATGTGAATTGTTAAGTATTCTCCATACATTTATGTTTACATTTTTTCATTTGGCATCAATCAGTAGAAGTTTCGTCTGTCAGTTTGGTAACTTCTTTTGCGTACACATTAGAAAGAATATCGAAATTGTTTTAAATATTTTCTTTTGTCGCATTTAAGGAATAGTATTATTTTAGCTTGGTCAGAATCATGATTATGAGAATATTGTTGATATTTCAAAATTTTTGTTTTGGATGAAATTGTCGTTACAGTACCTTTACAATGTTCCTTTTGTTGAAAACAGTGTATCTAAGGATATCGCCCACTCTCTTTTGAAATACATAAATGTAACCATCAACTATTAACTTTTTGTAATGATTTCAATAATTGTACAGGAATAATCTGATTTAATATTTAATGAATCTGTTACCTTTAAATGAAACTGTAAATTTTAATTTCGAACGGACGGCGGTACGTATATGGACAACCAACAGAATATGCAGACACTAACTATAATAGCCAATAGGTTATTATTATTATTATTATTACCCTCGGTTATCGTAATCGTTAATAATAATAGCTTAATTAATAGCTCGGTGTCAATCAGGGGTACGACACTCCGTGAATTGGTCGGAACGGGCGATTGTAGCCTTGAAAATGGTATCTAGAGGTAAAGTAAACGAAATCTGAATAATGAATACTGAATGGTAAACAAGCCGACCCCGCGCCAGCGTACCCAGCCTACGCAGAAGTAAACGTTTACATAATACCACTTTGGGTCTAACATCATATTGGTAAAAGTTTCCGTGTTTTTCGGAGGTTTAGACTTCAGATCATAGGTAAACAAGACCCCAACCAGCTGATCGAGTGTCGCTTCTATATTGTTCTATGGCGTCAATATTATTGTCTGTGTTCTAAAAATATCGGATGCAGAAAGTCCGTTACCAATCGGGTGCCAAATGTCCCGGTCAATTAGCCGATGTGCGTATCCACGTCATGTCGTTTATACTTGTTCGGGAGAGTAATTTTTATTTATTCGATTTGATTCATTGTACACCATGTTTCATATTATTAACTAACTTAAATGGGCTCCTATGAATTCGGACTACGTCATAAATATGATTTTTACATATGGCAAAACTTAGGACGCACTGGGCTCATTCAAATATAATGTTCATTTTGGGATGAACCCGGAAAACTCCCAAATAATGTAGCTATGAAAAGCGAGAAAGTAGATGTCACTCTGCTGTACAGTAGGTTACAAGTGGGTTACTGCTATGGATGGCGTTATATTTGAATTTTAAAATATGAAATCATTGTATACGGAAAATGATTCTGAGCGGAGAAGATCTGTCAACTTATAAGATTACTTATTAATTTACTATATTTGATGATGTAACAGTGATAAAAAAAATTTATTTTACTATTAAGTATTATGATTTAGTAATACAGTATATTAAATTTATTTCTGCCAAAAAAATTACATTTGAAAAATCATTGTGTGTTTAAAATATAATAATATACTCTAAACGTTTCAAGTAGGTACCCACGAATAATATTTTAAATAATATTTAAAAAAAATGTTTATATATATTTTCCATACGTTTTAGTAATAGAATCAACTACTTGTGTGCAACTATGTTTTAAATTTTTAGTCCTTAGTTATAAAAATTGAATATTTTATAACTTTTTAACTACAAAATAATTTGTATATTTTCAATTTAATAACTTTTGTTAAAATTTGAACTTTGAATGATAATAAAACAAAATCGTGCCTATGTGTTTTTAATATTTTTCAACTGATGTTGAAACAATGTATCAGGAGCCTTGTAGAGCCAACTAGATTCACTTTGTTACCATAAAAGATGCTGTTGAAGAAAATTGAAGCAATTTTACTGACCCAAAAGGTGTTGATAGCCACACAACAAAAAAAAAACACACATCATTGTTAAACCAATATAGGTAATCATTGTTCCGTTCAGAATCTAAAATATGATGTGCGACGACATATTATTCGTACATTTTTCTGTTTGATTCAAGTAACAGTAATTTTATCGTATCCATAATTTGGAAATAATCTTTTACATTGTAATCAAAAACATGTAATAAGTCGCCCATAAAAATAATCTCCTACTGAATAATTTTAAATTATGATAATTAAAAATGATCCCTAATAGTTAGCACATGTTATACCGTATATTAGTAACAATGACATTCTAATAATTTTTGTTTTTTAGAGACACATTGTACGTAAATATGGTGATAATTGACTGAGTTAATAGGTTCGTAGTTTTATTTGTGTGGAATTTTAAGTTTGTATCAATAAAAGGGCATAAACTTTAACCAAACGGTGCTAAATCCAATTTTGTTGGTAAATTTAGTTTACTGTAATTAGCAAGGCTGGGCAAGTTAATGATATTTCTTAACTCAGTTAAGTTAAGTTAAATTAAAATCTAAATCAAGTTAATAGTTAAAAGTTAATTCAAAATGTTCTATCAATTAAACTAAGTTAAGAGTTAACCAAAATGTAATATTAACTTTTTAACTCAAGTTAAGTTAAAAAAAGTTTTTTTGTTTTCATATAGGAAAAATTAAAATTTTCGTACCCAAAATTGTTCATGTTATTACACCAAAGAACTATTATTATTTTATGTGTCCAAAAAGCTAACAGTACTATACGGAAAATGTAGACTAATACCAGATTGTACAAACTCGAAAGTGGTCGCGTTAGTTTAACCTAACCGCGTCTTTATATTTTAGTCGAAGTCGAAGTATAGGCGAGTACAATACTGAGTAGCGTATTTATTTTTATACTCATACAGTGATTACTGAATACTGAATACTTATTAGTAGTTATTACTAATACACGATAATTAGCGGTAGGCCTGTATGGGTTGTTAGATTATCAATAAGACAAGAACACGAACCGCGATTAAAGATATTTTTCATTTTTTCATCGTGAGTCGTGACACGGACTAATTTTAATATTATAATAAAACCTGGAAATGACAGTATTAGTAGTTGTAACAGATATGTAATAATATGTATCGATATCGAATATGGAAACATGGTTTTACCACCACTAGTCACTAGGCGTCCTTGCGGGAATTCTAGATTTCGGTGAAATCGACGAAAACGTCGAACTAATAATAAATTATACAAAAATAAACAGGTATTACACTACTACCACATAACAGTCTAGTCCGTCTAGCGTTATCTTCTATATAGATATTAATTCTTATTAATACGTATAATATAATAATAATAATGTATAAAACAAATATAATATTACCAAAATAGTTTATAATAATTCATAGGAATATCTGTAGCTATAAGTTATAACCACCAACTGGCGACGATGGCAAAATAACAGGCATTGATAATATTCATAATTTCATAATATAGGTATTTCAATTTTACATGAATTAAAAAAATTCAAAACACATTACATAATAATTCAAATTAACTTAACTTGTTTAAATGTAAAATTAAGTTAATTAAAAGTTAATTTAAATGATCCTAAAGTTATTAATTAAGTTAATACACATAAAAAAAAATAACTTATTAAGTTAAAAAGTTAAATTAACTTAACTTTTTAACTTAATTTTAACTTATTAACGTGTTAATGCCCAGCCTTGGTAATTAGTATACAGAGTTATTGGTAAAATATAATTTAAAAGCAATATTAGGTTTCTTTTTCAGATGAGTTCAGAAAATTCTCTCACAGGCTTCTACGATTTATGAAGGCCCATTATTTAAATACCTTACTTTATTAATAATTCCTTAATTAGTTAATTATTCATTATGAAAACAATTTTCAAGTTTGTCATTTAAAAGTGATACTTATATAGGTTTCTCAATAGAACATTTTTGGTTATCAACAATATAGTATTTCAACCCAAAGGTTTTGTCTAAGTGATGAAATAAATAAATGATTTGACAATCATAAAAGTTTACGAAAGGGAATAATACAGTTTGGTGTTATGAATTGACCTCCTGAAATTATATATTTTAAATAGCATCAAATTAATTTAAAATAAGTGAATAACGATAATTTTATTGTATTAATACTAAACAGTACCTACTTCTTAGTACTTTAGGCTTAGTACTCTTTATTTTTGGGCCTTGAATTTCACACTTTTAAGCAAATTATATGGCTATTAATTAATATTTTATAATTTATTTTCCAGGTGAAGGTATGAATTAAATTTTTATTTTTTTATTTTATTGATCTTTATAATTTATTTTTGTTTGAGAAGTTCTTAGTAATAATTTGAAAGAGCAATATTTCCTTTCTTAGAATTGTTTTCTAATGAATTGGAAATTATAGAAAATGTTATGAAAAACATTTTTTATCTTGGACACACGTTAGTTTGGTATAAAAGCTAGTGTGTATAGGTGAGTGTGATCTTTCCCTGATATATAGGTAGGAGGTCAAATACAATGTGTGCATTAGCTATAATAATTATATCTTCCTAATTTCCTTAGTACATTTTTCTCTTTGATTTCTATAACGTTTTCAGTTTGTTTTGATAAATACAAACATTTTCCTAATCTTACCAGACTTAAAAAACGTTTTGAGTCTCCGTAATATTTTTTCTACATTTAAGCACAGTAGAGGGGGGAGGTAAGGATATTATAACTTATTATTTTATTTATTTGTAGAGCAATTGTAAAAGTTGTTGATTACAACGTAGTGTTTAATCAGTAAATAACTTGCTACACGGACACTTGTTGTCTCCGTCTTACATGTGCGTAACACACTAAATTGTACGATCAGCAGATCACGTTTAGCTCCGTAAGTTATGAATAGTTTAAAAAGTACAAAACTACAAACAATTTACAATCTTAAAGTACTCATAACTCGCTTTAAATTTAAAATATAATAAAAAGCAAATGAGATGTCTTACACAATAATCTTATCTTTAAATTGTATAAGAGCTCAATTTACTCTATTTTTTAAACTTACAGAGCTAAACGTGAACTTTTAAACTTAGAATGTGGTATGTAGAGAACTTGTAAGACGAAGATAAGAAAATATGTCCTTGTAGAGTATACCTACTAATAAACTAGCGTCCTGTAAAATTTCTAAGTTCATCTCTTTTTGAAATTGTTTCAAGTTTTTTGAGAACTTTTCAAATAAACCACGATATTCACTCATTTAATCGTTACATTTAACTATAATCTATATACATAACCTAACTACTGGGTATTTTCTTTCTAGATCTTAAAAAATATGAAGGTATAATTTTTTTGCATTTAAGTGATTGTTTTATTTTATATTATTTATAAGATTAATTTTAAATGTGCATGACTCCAATGTCTTTATTATAATACATTTAATTTAAGTACTAATATGCATTTTTTTTTGGAGTACCTATATTCAATTCTCAGTGTTCTTAAAAACTGTTAGCCTCTAATTACCTATTACATTTCAACAAATCTCGTGCCTGTAATATTTCTTGTGTAATCTACGATGTTACTGCAAAACAGTATTACCAATATTTAATAATTAATAACTACAATTTTCATTTTATTGCAGGTCGACCAAGTACGTTACCTATACATTTTATTTCGAAAGAGATGATTGTCTTTTTATCTTTTTTCTTAAAAAGTTTTCCATTAAAGAACGTATGGATATTCTAACAATATTTTTCTATTAATTCATTGTATACTAAACTAATCTCACCATACTCAAAATTTTTTACTCGCCCACTGAGTACCATAGTTGATATGAATCCGTTCAGTTAGATAGTGTCACTCATTAGTCATTATTGAGTATGACAACTACTATCATTGTCCAGATATACTAATTCACTTTCTATAAAATTACGACTTGAGTTCTAAAACTATAAAACCAGAAAACATTTTAAAATGCTTTATTAATATTTCAACCATTCTATGTTTCGACTGATTTCTAACAAGTCAATTTAACCAAACATTTTAAATTAATTTATATATTTATTTTATTTTTATTATTATGTAGCTAATTTTTAGGATATATCCATTTAATATCTTATCAGTGGCGTAATTACGGAGGGGGGGGGGGGTTTTGGGTGTCGTATCCCCCCCCCTCCCCCATGACGACCTTTTTTTTAAGACTGGTTACATTTTCCTATGTACTTCTTTTTTTTTTTTTTTGATATCATCATAACTATTATAATATATTGCACTGAAAGGTGCTTATAATAAATACTTTTTATTTTATTTTTTAGGTTGGGGGGTAAAATGTTAAAACATTTCATCCCCCCCCCTCCCCAAACATGACCAAATTACGCCACTGTATCTTATCACAATAGTTACTAATTAATATTATTATTATTTTAGTACAACTGCTGATCAGTACGTATATATTTAATTTGATTTAATTTTGTGTGAAATGTATTTATAACCATTGAGTTTTATTTTCCACGATGTCATTTCTTAAACTATGATTTCAATTATTTTATGGTTTTCTATTTTCTAATTTCTATTTGATCTATGATAGTACAACTTACTGTTAAAATGCAAAATTTGATTTGGTGCATCAAACAATGTCCTTTAAATTCAATCTAATGATATTTTAGCTTTACTCCATTTCATTAAAGAGTTATGAAGAGTTAACTGTCAACGTTTAAAAAAAAATTTTTAGTTTGTTGTTGAAGTATAGAAACACCCATTTTTTAAAATTAAAATGCTATTGATATCTGACTGCTACAAAAGTATACGCAATATGTCGTATAGTGATATAGGGAATTGTTCATTTGCAGAAGAACATTTTTTTTAATTCATTGAATACTTAACATTTTAACCTTTAGTGTTCCTTAATTGTCATAAGATATAGTTATACCAATAAAAGTAGAAAACTGTCAAAATTTATTTTATTTTTACAGAATTGATAAATTTGTACAAACAATTTTGCGAACGAAGTACATATATATATTTATAATTTGTGTGTATAAATTAATAATATAAAGTAACCATGTTTTAATATATGTAATTTAATGAAAAGGAATACTAAAATCCAAAATTTCTACACTTAAAATAATTACAATTAAATCGTTTTGCCTTGAAAAAAATTGCTTTTCATTATATACGTATAAAATCGTGTTCTACGAGTTAGTGGGAAAGTAATCTAATGCAAAAATCAAATCGAATACCAATTTATTTTGCAGATGAATATACTGGAGATATGGTCAGCCATTTCTGCGGTGATTTTGAGTTGATTGCCTTAACGAAAAAAAAGCCCCACAATTTGACGCTGTACAAAAAAAAAAAAATGTAATTCAGTTAATTTGTATTTTCAAAAATAATATATATTTTTCTCATGAAACTATTGTACATTTACTGAATATTTTAAAGAGTTTAAATGTGTTATTTCGTTTAAATATAGCAATAATTGATTAAGCTGTTATCATTTATCTCAAACGTGCACGGATATAATATAAGAATAATAAAATCTGTAAATGCATGCAACGCAGAGGGTAGCGGTGTTTTACGTGTAAGATAGAAAAAAATCATATCATTTCTGTGAGGGGTCGTTTGTCATGCTATGTCGTACATGTATAATAATATGTGTATTGTAATCTCAAATAGTTGTCCGATTAATGTCTGTGCGATAAGGTTGCATAGTCCAGGGATTCTCAAACTGTGGTACGCGTACCTATATGAAGGGTACTCGAAATGTTTTAAGGGGTAGTACGGGTCTGGCCGAAAAACCAACAAGGAGAAAATTCTTTAAAAGCCTTTAATTGTTTTTATATATATTTTAGTCTAGTAACTAAGAAGGGGGTGCTAGAAAAGAAATCCATCGAAAAAAAAAAGGGGTACAGTGTTTATAAGAGTTTGAGAATCCGTGGCTAGTCTATAAATTCTTATATTATTATCTATGCAAACGTGGATTAGTGTCATCAACTGTTTGGATACACTGCGAGTCTGTGACTTACAAGTTATAAGCTATTGAGTGTACGCGAAAACCAGCTGAAATTTGTAGTGCCATTTATTTCATCATCTTTCATTATAAATTGAATTCAATAAAACGTTATGAAACAACGTTCAAATATTGTTTTTTTTAATGTCTGATGTCTGATGTACCTATCCAATATTATACGATGCTCTGTCGCCTCTCGTATATAATGTAGAATCTTACAAGATACATTCAGTAGTTACCTCATGTGTAACGTTGCAGATACAATGTTACATCACATGGCTCATATCTCTGAAGGTTATGAGATGAATTATTGTTGAGATGAATAATGCTTATTGTTTTATCCAAAAAGATTCGTAAGCTTGGGTTCTGAAATAACGCATAAAAATATTAAATATTGAAGGTACTATTATTATTTTAGTATTTCTGTTTTGCCGTCGCCAATTACTTATCGATTGTTTGTTATTATAATAGGTATGAATTTACATTTCTACTGATCATTATACAATTCATTTAGGAATAAATAAAACAATGAAATTTATATTGAATTCTTATTAGTTATTAGGTAGCTTTATATAGAAGTCAAATAAATATTTTGTCTCAAAGTTTGAGGCTTTTGAAATCTGAATTTTCAGATTCCTTCGGATAAAGAAGATTACGAAACAAAACATCAGGATGAATTATCTTTTTATAAAAAATCGAATGTACCAGTGACTGTTGACATTGTTTCCACGGATATTTTTAAATAGATTAACCCTTGTCAAATGACTCGCAATGGAGTTAACAGATGTTTTGGATGCTCTGATCACTGAAGGTCTGGACGATGTGAGTACCTAGTACAACTGTAAAATACGTGGTAAAGATAAACAAATAACATTTTATAACACCTATACATAATATGCAATTAAAAATAAGTCAGAATTTCAAAATATTTATAAGTTTCTCAAAAGATCTAAAATATTTGTATAATTTTATTTTATAATAAAAAAGCTAATATTCAAGTTTTTAAAATGTTTAATTTTGAAGACTTTTTTGATTTATTGCTCTGCTCAGAATCCAATGATATAATATAATATGTAGTGTTTAACAACCAATACAAATCATAGTTACACAAATTAAATAAATAATAATATTCAACAAAAAATAATCAATTGTTGTTTCTTAAGTCAGCCGCTAAGTTAGTCTTATAATAAATTACAAACAATTAATGTTTGTTTTACCCTTTTGATATTTTCGAAAATAGTAAAATTCAAAATAATCGTGATGGTAATCACCTCACCAGCTGTATTGTGTACATCAAGTTTTTAAAAATCTGCAGCAACTCTAAAAACAATAACTACCTTTCAATAAATAAAACATGAACGAAATTAAAAAATGTTGATTATAATACTGATATTGTGTCAAACCCACACGTACAACTACAGAACCCCTCATACTAAAATTATGTAAATATTTGCCAAACCGATTCTCAGGCCACAAAATCAATAGACAATTTTCGAATAGAATAGTTTTTCGAACGAAATAGTTTATTATTGGATTCAAATTAAACCCATCCATTACAGAGAAGTATAATATCCAATTGACTAGATTCATTTTGCAGTCGACGCAAACTGTACTGTAGAGAGGTTACAATGTTACATACTTATCTATCTTTCATTATTAAAGTTTTTCACTGTGTTATCTTGGTACCTTATCTTATACTAACATAAACATTTAATTTGATTTATAATTAATATAATTTGAATACAATTTGGCGAATACTGAGCGTCGGCGAGCTGTGATATCACCAAGTACCTATAATGAGAAAGGCTAACGGTGAATTACATGGCGCTACCTTGTGGTCAGGTCGCATTATAATAATGTTTGTTCCCATTTGGCCGAATTCCATTTTTAGCAGAATACAGAATGTAGAGCAAATTTAAAATGCTCATAACTCACTAGCAAATTGAATCATCGTAAAAAACCACTTAAATACAAACACCAATAATTGTGACCATTAAGTCTCATAATATTCCTTGATTAATTTCAATTTTTAAACTAGTGAATCTAAACGTCATAATATGCTGAGCGTAAATTTGATGTTTTATGCATGTTTAAGATGAAGACAACAAAACATATGCTCGTTTAGTGTCATCACTCATCTTAAAAATAATTAAACATACCAAATTAGTAATTTTAGTTATACCCAATGGCTAATGTTATTTGTAAAAAAATAATATGTCATTTTGTATATATTTTAAAGATCACAATTAATGGCGGTTAGTAATATTTGGAATCTGTATTTTTTTTTTAATGTTTTCCGTGAACAAGTGTTATTGAATTCAACTACAGATCTCCGCTACTGTCTACTACACAGGAAAACCAAATGTGATGCGATTTTGAATAATTTAAAATCTTGTGTTTATTTCTGTATAAATATACTCTAATATTACTAGTATTAGTAAACTATGGCTGTAGACTGTAGTGGTTTCAAAGTCTAATCATCGAACTGATGTGCTTTCGTATATGTTGATTTAAGTTCACTATCTATATTGTCAGCCAGACATGTGAACGGACAACAGTTTTCGGCTAGAATAAAGTGTGGTATTATTCACGATATTTTGTTAGTATAATTACTATTTCAATAATATTATCTTACCTAAATTACTGTCCGCCATGAGATGGCCAACTGTGTCACCACAATTATCCGTGTACTTGTACTCACCAGGTTCCTTGAAACTGCGTAAAGATTGATGTAAATAATAATATAATAATATTTTATAAATATCATTATAGATTATAGGTATTCTCCGCCAAAGATAATTTTCGTACCCAGTGATTATTTTAATATTAAGTATTCATTAGGTAACACGAAAAGTACCTATACACTTTGTAAGATCTAATTTTGAAAATTTTGTATCTTCAATTAATGGTTTTATAAGAATTTTGATGCATAAACATTTTGAATTTTGAACGAGTTCCTACATAATTACTAACTTAGGTATATAATGACAGATGACTCACATAAATACTTTAAGGTTTAGATAAGTAGATTTACGAGGCACACGAGTGATGAGTACTTTACCGATGTTCGTCTACTATAGAGCTAATTTGAACTTAAGATACTTATACACAACGGAGTATCCAAAAAGCATTACATTTTTAATGTTATGAAACTGATTATTTTTCTCACATTATGATGTTTTATTGCATTGCAGTAATTTTTATGCATAGGTACTAATGAGTTAATAAATTATTAAAAAACTGTAAGTACCTGTATTTATAGACCGTACAGTATTCCATAGCGTCTTTTGGTTTGCAGTAGTCTAATTTTTCAGCCCACGGAGTTCGTATTTTTTTCTGTTGTCCTATTAACTTGTAGCTCGACCTGTGGGTTGTGTTTAGGTCCATTTTTTCCACGGGAGGTCTATAACTATACAATTTATAATTGTTAATTTATATGAATAAGAATATTTACACAACATAAGTTTTCGTTTACACCCTGCAGTTAGGTCCTTAGGATTTGCAACGGCCAGGACAAAAGTAATAATTCTGATGTCAGGTGTGAAATTAATTGAAAATAACCCGTACACAATTTCCCAAATACCAACTTCAAGTGTCTTTAAAATAATTACTAATTTTACTACTCGTATTGATTTAAAATTTACGAACTGTAGAAGCAGAAAAAAATATTGTGTATAATAATATAGCAAATCTTTGAATATTGGTGATTACACTACAAAAATGCCAGTGGTTGTCATTGACGGTACCATAATATCAGCTGATGTTTCCTAGAAAGGAATGAACGTTACAAGAGGTGGGAAGTTTTAAAAAGTCCTCCCCCCCTGATTTTCACTAATGTGCGAATCTTCGTGCGACACTGCATTACTCGCCTGAATTCTACTTCCCATCTCACCATGATAAACACTCAATGGTGTAATTTGGGGAGGGGAGGGGGTTAAGTATCCCCTCTTTGGTTTCAAAAGTTGTCCAACTATTGCGTCAGTTGTTGGTGAAACAACACTAATTTTTATATACACTAGAAATCTATTGTCACGATAATAATGAATATAGGTACTCATAGTTTTCAGTTAAAATAAAATATAGTTGCTGATCCTATAGAAATTCTAAAATGAGTACAATCCCTCAATTTATCCATGGTTTTGAAAAAAAAACCCTTATAGTAAATGGCGCCAATGGCATGGACCAGTTGCGCCTATCACAAAATTGGTATTGGTAAAAGGGTCAGTATACCAATATTGCACTGTATATACTTAAGGTAAGTAAATTTATATTTTTTATACTATACATTTAATAAATGTTATTGGTGTTATTGGGTGATGATAAAAATATTGAAGAATAATTCAATTTTGTTAAATCTGAAAAAAATCTATTTATATATATATTATTATGAATAGGATTTATTTAATTGTAATTATATAATAGTTGTGTATAATATATTAGACTATATATGCATGATTGATGTTTATGTTCATTGTGTTAAGATAAAAACATTATTACATGTGCTATTGAATAAAATTAATTTTACCCTGAAAATAATGAGCTCAATTAGTCTATTGACCCGGAAAATACCGAGCGCAATTCGTATGTGAAAAGATCGTTTTAAGCCCAATTGGCAAACTCCCGGTTGGCTTTTTTAATTATGTTTTAGCAGTCCTGTTGTAATTTCGCTTGTTCGTCCTCTCTAGAAAAAGTATTATGACTCCGCTGAGGTAGGTATCTACCATAGTATTATTTAGCTCGTCCTTGTATTTTTTTTCTCTGAAATAAGGCTATTTATGCGTCTCACACTGGAGTTGCCATACGTCCCTGTTTTGCCAGGACACTACCGGTTTTTAACCAAGTGTACCGGTGTCCCGAGAAAGTGTTTCGGGACAGCGATTTATCAAGGTTTCAAGATTTTACTAGATAAAATACCGATTTTAAATTATGAGAAATCATTGTCTTCCTACACATTACAAAATGCAAGGATATACTCGCGATAATTGTAAGTATTTTATTCATCTTGTGAAGAATTCTATGACCAAATTTTGGGAAACAAGTCTTTATTAAAACAAGTTCATGGATCAGCCAAATATGTAGTAAAATCAACAGAAAAAAACCGGGACTTGGAAAGTTCCGAAGACTAAGAATATTAATTATTATTAATATCATTATTATATTGCTTGTATACATAATTCATTCAAAACAATTTATATACCTATATATATATATATTATATATGTATATATATAAAAGTGAATATTATTTTATTATAAATATCAAAATGTCCCGGGTTTGAAAAAATATAATCTGGTAACCCTATCTCACACGTCATGTAAGATTACTATAATCGTATCGAGATAAAAATGGAAATGGAAATGAGCTTATGAGCGAAGCGATCTGCTTTTTTTTTGTCCGGTCTTACGGGCTGGTCAAAACTTTTGCCCCAAAACCGAAATGAAGGCACTCTATACACTGCGGAGGAGCTCACCATTTGTGGGGTTTGAAATCGTTCTCCCGCTTCACACACACAGGCTGATACGAACAATAGCTGGTGGTGAGCTTCGCCATCGGACAGTCAGAATCGACCACCAGGCTGTCGGGATGCACGAATTTCTTGGCACGTCCAAAGCCGTTGTCGGCGCACGGCACGTAATAGTCGTGTTGCTGGGTGGTCGTCAACCGCATCGGTCCCTCCAACCCCAGACAACTGTCTTTGGGCACGATTTTCTGTACTGTTGATATGCATTGTACCGGATAACTCATCTGCGACACAGTGTATTATATTATTGAAGATTTTTGAGAGCCGAGCATATTATATTATTACACGTCACAATAATGTATTATATCTTATATTTGTTTATTGTATGTTATTGTCAGTATAGGGAGGGGGGAGAGTGTCGCAATTCAAATAATAGTTGTTTGACTCGATGATCTGCTGCAGATCGGTTGAGTGCACGGGAGGGGGGGGAGAGGTTAGGGTTTACGTCCCGTAAATCCTCTTTTTGTGACTTTGGCACAGCAATTCATTTAAATGCATTACTTCTTGCAGGGTTGGGGTTTTTATAGAATTTTTATAAAATAATATAATATGTATGTTTTAAAATTTGTTTCACAATTCAGACAACTAAAATTAAAAATGTTTCCTTGCACAGTTTGAGGTCTTTTAGATTCTAGTTCTCTCTTTGAACATTTAGCTCCGGTCTCCCCTCATAAAATACGATGAATTTGTAAGTGTTGGAACAGAATCAGGATAATACTATGACTTGGGCCCGGATTTTTTGCAAAAATTATTGTTAAATAAACACGTATTTATGCAGTCGAAAATTAAAAAATATGCAAAAAAAATGTACTGTGTGTCCAGAAAAACCAAACATTTATAAAAAAATTAAAAGTATAGTATTAATTGAAAAAAAATATAATTCAAATATCACCATTTAAAATGTTTATATAGCATAAAAATGTGAATTAATTATTGAATGAGTACCAACATGATGTAACAAAATATTATTTTAAATTACCAAATAGAAAACTTCTACGATTTTCACATAGCACCACCGTAAATTTCGAAAAACGTCTTTCCGCGTCTGCTGAACAATGGGTGCTTATTTAAAACAAGAAATATTTTCTGGTGACTAAACAATTTTATACTTTTTCCAAGATTAACACCTGATTTTTCTAGACACGTGATGGAGTTTATTATGACGTACTTATGCTTTGAAAATTTGATAGAATTATCGAAAGTTCATTTTTTATCGAGTTATCATTAAATAATTGTTGTGCATTTTGAATAGACTTTGCATCATTTGAGTTAAACGTGTCCGACAACTTAAAATATTTTGATTTATTCGGTCGAAATATACTTGTCAGGAATGTCGGAAATCGGCGTGTACATCAAACTTTGAGTAAAATTTAAAACTGCTTGAAGTATAAATATCGTTTTTTATGAATTCATTACAAAATTAAAATCTCAAATCAATGCAATTATTATTGTATATGAATCATCAAATATGGAATAAAACTATGCAATATTATAAAAACCAAGAAATATGTCTTTTAAATTTAATACCTTCTCTAAACATGCAAAAATATAAACTAAACACTTGATAGTATCTCATTTGTCATGTTTTTTATATTATTTTTCATGAATTAAATTTGAAACTTATCTCGTAAATAGTTATAATACATAAGTCTCAAATAATAAAAGTGGATAGCACGATAATTCAACAGGGTTTTAGTCATAGATATGAAATAAAATAAAATCATTTGACTTAAAAATAACCACACTTCACTTACTCTTTGAGACGTTTTGTCTTGGAATTTTCCAGCCATGACCAAGTGGTCCTTCTGCATGATGGGTTTTTGACGATTTTCACATACGTCGTGTTCGTAGTACGAATGAGTGTATACGGTGTCGTCAGCGAACGGCGTTTTAGACACAGTCGATTGCTATAATACATAGGTAGGTTAGGTTATTATTGTTTGGTATTTAATTACCAATTAGTTGAGTATAAACTTATAATAAATTAACGACAAAACTGAGGGTGGTTTTGGTACCTACCTATTTGAACCAGAAACCATTTGGATATGCGTTAGGTTATGATTGATAATGCAATAAAGTTAAATATTTAAAATATAATTCTCAAGGTTACGTTACTTACCTGAGACCAGAGAGTATAAAAATATAAAACTACCAAAAAACATGTGTATTTAAAATTAATTGATTACAGGTAAAATTAAAATAATAAATTATCCTAACATGAATGGATTATAAATAACACACATTAATATACTATGGTAGGTGCCTACTTTTTAAGACATAATTTATCAAACAATATTAAATCCTATTCATGGTAGATTGTTGCACTTCAATGCACAAACGCCATAAACGACACTGAGACGTAAATAGTATACGATACATTTAAAGTTGAAGTTCATATTGTTCAAAACGCTGAAGGTGCCAAGGTGAGAAAAAATTTAAAAGACAAGACTCGAGAACTTACAACCATCCTTCCTATATACTTATTTATGCAATATATAATATAATATAACACATTTGTATGACGTGCCTTGTCCAATTAACGTAATATTATATAATTGAAAACAAAATAAATTTGCGACGTTTCCAATTTATAGTACCTGTTTTGAAAGTAATTTTAAACGTCTTTTTTTTTTTTATTATTATTAAAAGACATTCCTAAGCCTAAATAGGCTATCTACATCTATGGATAATTAGTAATATAAATTGTTGAGTATTTTAACATGATAATAATTATGAGTAATAATAATAGCCGGTGTACTTACCGAGGTCGGTTTGCACAACGGCCGCCGACATGGCTGCACGTACTTGAATCGATTCTGAAATCAATAAAAATATATAATACAATATAATTAAATGATCAATCCAAGTTGAACATTTTTTATTGTACAACAGTAGTATAATTTTACATACTCAACCAAATTTTATTTTTAAGATCAGTATCTATAATACTTATACTTATATTATACCTACTCAGGCAGGCAATTTTATAGGGGGAGGGGGGGGTCTTACAAACATTTCTACTCTCCTAAAAGTAAGCAATTGCAACTCATTTTCAATAATATTTTTTTTCTATAAATCTAAAAATAATTTCAGATTGACCCAAAACTTATCATATAGGTACAAAATATGTTCGTGTATCTTTAACTTAAAAATCAAATTTGAATAAAAACATTATCATTCATCATCAAAGTGTATTTGTGAAAAATAATACGCTACAGTAATTATTAACATTTTTTTTTTAAATTGTTTTTTCCACAATTTTAACATTTTTATTCAATTTTTTTTTTGTACTTTACCTAATGTTGCTAAGATCACAATATGATTTTGAAAATTAACTAAGAATGTATGTACTTTTATTATAAATCATCCAAAGATGAACTGTACTTATAAATGAATTAATTTGGGTGGTCTTTTGAATGTTTTTGTTACCTTTAAAGTTTGACAAGTCTTAACCCTTTGAAATTCACAATTTTTTTTTTCAACTTTCTGTAAACAGGCTTTAGGAATGGTGTTTGGCACTTTCGAACACTAAAAAGAAGGGTAGTTATATTAATCTATAAACAATCAAACAAATGTATAATGTGGATCTGTATTATATTGAAATATTAATGTATTTTCATACATCATAAGATCTTTGTAGACATTCTTTTACTTGAGACATTGCAGTGTTTGATGTATGATTTGGACACTTAAAAAAGTGCTACTTAAATTTAAAGATTGTTAAAAACATTAATTTTATAGAAAAATTAATTAAATTTAATATTTTATGGTTTTTTGTATGGTTGCTTAGTATAAGCTATACTCATTTTGGAACTGTAAATATTTTGCATTTATTATTAGCCAACTACTAACTGTAAACTAAATGTTGATAATTTGAATTTCAGATAATATATTTAATGGCAGATATATTTTGGTTGAATGTGTGAAGAAATTGACATTTTTTTACCAATTATAAAAAATTAAGTATGTTTCACCCTTAAACTAACTGTCAAAATGTTGCCCCAAACATATACGTATCTATGTAGGCAGTGGCATATACAGAGTGATTTTTTAAGCATGCTCACCCTATTTTTACGATTAATTTATGCAAATATTAAAATTTTGGAATTTTTAAATACACTTGAAACCCGATTTTTTCGAGTCTTTGAGATTTTTTGTACCTTGAATCTGTGACAATTCAAACTTCTGTTTTTAAAATAGGAACTCTACTTCTTCATTATTACTTATTCAGCAGATATTTTTTATAGGAATTTCTATACATCCAAATTAAAATTGTTATTACAAATTGAAAGTTTTTGAGTTACATAACTTTGCGTTCTAAATATTATGGTGTCAAGAGGACGTTGCACTCGCATGTTTTGTCTCCGCCTCACACACATACCACATACGACATTTTCGTTCACCAGTTTCAATAGTGTGCTGTTAGTTTTGGTATTGGAGTGAATTGACCTAATATACTGTAACGATGGTTACATCGTCACTTATACTTTGTCACCTATATATGTATAGCCTACATATATACATGTACATATATATTATTATATACCTTATAAACATAATATATAGAATATGCTGACTATATATATTGAGCCCCTCCTGTTATGATACCATTGTAAGGCTACGGCCAAATGCGAATATTATGTAAGGGTACGGCAGTTCTCCGTTCTGCGAGACACCGTCATGTGAATAGGAACTCCGGGCTGCCAATAAATTAGTTGTAAGTAAATTAAATGTAATTAAATTATATTTTAATAACAGTTTAAATCAATCTGTATTCATTTGTAACTATAAGATCCCAACATTCCTGCCCCCAAGCTACGGATAAATATATTCAAAGGATACACAACTCCTCCCTGAATATCTTATATTTAACTGGTCTTCCCCGACCACGTTACAATACAATTTAAAGGTAAAAGTAATATCTATCGCCCCAGGTAAGTTTTTATTGGTATTATTTTTTTAAAACTAATTTATGAACTTTCTGAGACTGGAAACACATGCGTGTGTATAATTTAAAAAAGTTAGAAATTAGTGTGGATCTACCAATAAAAATAGTTTCTAAAAACGATACAAGTATAATAAATATTTTATGCAACGTGTGGTTTATATTTTTATAAAACCATTTTTAAGGATTATTACCTTTAAATATTTTAACAACTCAGAAATTAGTCGTTTGAATTTTGATTTAGATACATATAATTTACCAAGAAAATCACCAGCTAAATAATTTGCAGTAAAATGGGAGTGGGGGGGGGGGGGGTTTCATTCGAAAAATAAAAATGTCTATCTTCAGTTACATTTTATGAAACGCACTGTTCTTTTGAACATCGTCTTATAACAACTTAACATACATGGCAATTTCATGTCTCGATACAAGCAAAGTTCCCAATATCAATATAATAATATATGATCAACTGTAGTAGACATGTTTTTTTTTATATGTGTTTTTTAGCGATCCCGCTTACAGATTTTATATGACTTATAAGATGATGGAAAACAAGGTGTAAATAATTCAAATCAATGTGTTAATAATGTAAACATGGATTTTATAGCGAACGTAAAACTGTTTAAATATTTTCTGATGCAGTTGAATATTTTCAGAGAGTCAGCTGGCGTAAATGTGCTTGTACTCACTCTAACAGTTCACGCCTGAATATCCGATGCCAGGGTATTGATGAAGTACGATGAAGGGTACTCCTTCCCTACTGACAAAATAGAGTTGAGCCTTTACTATCGCATGTGTTCAAGATCCAGGAAATGATATCGACCCACGGATCGTATGGTCGAATTGCGACATCTCGTGTCGCTTTGTTATCGACATTTAAGTGCGTAGTTTCTACTGTTATAATATTTGAATAACCTTAACTATTATAACACTGCCTTTTTAACTTGATCAATATTTGATTAATTGTCATACAGCAGTTGTCTTATACGAGCGTTTCTATTATCGATTATGATTTAGCATTTTCTATTCGTATGTATTTTGCAACGAAATTTCCCTTGTCCTATTCTCAGAACAATGTCATCTATTTTGTTGTTGGCCTAGCCTTTCCAGAGTTTAATAACATTTGGCATTCTTGTAAGGCATAATTCAATGATTTGATAATTCGTATGTGGCGTTTCTATGGCTATCTCAAGAATTATACGTATATTGGCGGGGCGTCAGTACACAGCAGTTTCTACTCAAATTAAGTTTCAAAGATAGACACAACAAAAAAATGTAACACAATGTCTATATTGTTTAAAACATTCAAAAATTTTTATTTTTCTTATAAAACATAAAATAAAAAATCACATTAAAAAGCAATATTTATCTTCAATATTACCTCTGGTAAACATCTATAATTATTTTACACATATAATATTATCAAATACATTAACAGCTAGCGTTTTTTTTAGACCATACAGTTGTTTTTACATATAGGTATTTGAAAAAAAAGAACAAAATTTGTTTCGTACAAAATATTACTTTCAGAAGTTGGAATTTTCCATGGTTAGAGGAACATGTTTTCATTAAATTTGTTTAAAAAGAACTTGTGGGTCCAGGTACAAAGTAAGAGTGCTTTAAATTGTCAAAAATCATAATAATAAAAAAAAAATCACAATGATTGTCCGCAAATACAAAAAAAACATATGAAAAAATTATGACAATTTTATCAAATACTTGTTAATAACTTATTATTACATGAAAATATAATACTGATTCTTTGAGATTAAATTTTTTAAATTAAATTTATCAAATAACTATTATTTAAATTTCTTTTCCAATGATTAACATAATTTTATTTTCATACACTCATGCGGTAAAGAAAAACAAAACAATAAGTATAAAAATAAACAAATACACAAATACATAGATACATTTTAAACAAACAACTGCTTTTCAGACTGAAATTAATTAATGTATAACAAGACTTATTTTAATGATCTATTGAATTGTTAATGTGATATTTTAGTAGTTATTGTTATTTCAAACGAACAGATGTTGTTTTTTAAGTAGGTAGGTACTTAAACTATGTTAACACATAAATCGATTAGAAATTACATCTAAAAAAATCATTTTTCAACCAAAAACCAAGACAATTAGTCATAATCATAATGATAACAAAATGTGAATATCAATATTTGATCATTATTGTAATTAAAATAACGTCATAGAAGTTTAATAATTAATATGGTCTTAATTTTACACGATCACTTAATTTTATAATAATATTATAAATTATAATCATACTATGACCTACTAAATACATCACAGCACGATTTTTTTTACAAATTGTTTTCGTTAGAAACGATTCAAAATAAAAATTTAAGAGAAAAATATATCTTACGATTTACTAAGTAACTTTTGCTCTCAGTTTAAATGTATAGAAGCATATTTTATAGATGAAGTACTGTCATTGAGTAGTAGCACCAAATGAGATTACTAGTTTAAGTATGGGACAACTGTCTATACGAGCGTCAAATCTGTGACTTTAAAAATGTGCAGTTATGTCACATTGTTGTCTTATTTGAAATGGTGTCTTAGAGACATTATTAGGTCGTAATAAAAAATCCAGTTAAGTACTAACATGAAAACGGTGAGTTATGACTAGGTATGTAACTTAAAAAAAATATATATACTTTTTTAAACAATTAATATTTTATCATTCATGACAGCGATAGCGTAGACGGCTTGGTATCCGACTTCAAATTCGTGTCTGGACGAGTTGTGTCTTTTTCTGTTTTTCGGATTTCCTTAGAATCCGGGCGACTCTCCTATTAATAACAATGTAATGAAAATTGATTTAAACGTATTAGCATATGTGTTATATTATAATACTGTACACTATACGACTTACATTGAGCTGATCGGGAGTCTGTTTTGCCTGCAAGCGGTTTTGCACAATTTTCAAATGCTTGACAATGTAGTCTTCATGCGGTGCCATCAGATGGGCCTTTTGTAAGCAAATTTCTGCCTCTTTCAATAAGCCACGTTCTACGTACACCACGCATAGATTGTGCATCCCTTGCGTATTGTCTGGATCCAGTTGCAGTATCCTTTGGTAACACTGGAAAGGTGGAAAAACGAGGTTTAAAAAAGTCAGTTTTTTGAGGTTGGAGGGGTTCAGCAGTGAAAAAACTCACGTTTTCAGCTGCATCAAGATCTTTGATGTTGTTGATATAGATGTCGCCCAATAATATCAGGGCCTTGACATGGTCTGGATGGAACCGGACCAGCTGATTGAGGAACGGGGCTGCCTGCAACGGTCTGTGGTCGTCAGCCAGCAGTAAGGCCAGGTTGAACAGAGCGGCCCTGAAATCCTCTTTAATGAGGATCGCCTGACGGAACCAATGTTCCGCCGCCGGTACGTCTCCTTCGTCCATAGCCAGCATGCCTAGGTTGAAAAACACCCGTTCGTTCTTTTGACCCTAAAATAACAAAAAATAAAAATATTACAAATGCACCACCACTTGTTGATTTCTACAACGCGTACGTTCGACAGGAGCCGGAGAAGTCTCTTCTCAGCAAGTTTTCTCAGGTTTGCCTGCCCCAATTCTTGGAGCAGTATGGCTGAGTTGAGTAACGCCTGTTCGTGGTCTGGATCAAATTCTAGAGCTTTGTCTAAGTAAGCCAATGCCTGTGAATGTTTACCCTGTTCCAAAAGCACAACACCCAGCTGAAAAGTGAAAAAGAATAAGGTTAGAAACTACGTTTTGTAAAAAGTTTTGTTTACACTAGTCTATGATACTCACATTGTAATAAATGTCTGGGTTGTCGGTGTCGTAGAATAAAGCTCGTTCGTACACTTCTTGCGCCTCTTTTGTTCGGTTGAGCTTGAGCAAAACGTCTCCACGATTTATGTACGCTTGCGTGTAATCAGATCGCATGCTGATGGCCTGCCGGTACAGCATATCCGCCTCTTCCAGACGCGTCTGGTTTTTAGCAATCAGATTGGCCAAGTTCAGTAAGACGTTTAGATGATTGGGAGCTATTCGGGCTTGGTACGACTCGCCCGGTTTGGCTTTAGGAAGCAATGATTTGGCCTGTGAATGCGCAATCGCAAATATTAGTCATGAAAGTCATTTTAAATATTGAACTCTCTGCTGCAGTTACGTTACTTACCTCTAAATAAGCGTCTTCGGCTTCCTTGTACATTTTTAAATGGTTATACGTACGGCCGACATTTATGTGAGCCCCGATATCATCGTGTTGTACGCTGAAAGAAAGAAGAAAAAAAAATTATAAACCACGTTTTAACGATAAAAAACAACTTGTTCGTGATTCTCATCTTTTATTTGAACCTTCGACACCCTTAGGTATTTTTTAAAAATCACGAATAACCCATAAAATAATTGTGAAAAAATAAAAAAATAATAATGTGACAAAATGTAATATTTTCATAATTGACATAATCATAACATATTTACAGGTGTAGAATATATTATGTCATTAAATAACGATATTACATAAATATTGATCACATAATATTAAATACACGATGTTGAGAATTGTAATTATAATCCAGAGCTTTCCAGCAATATTTACATACATTTTATCAACACGAATTCAAAATTAATTTATAAGAAAATGAAATACTGCAATAGAAAAATAGTAGAGATATAAAAAAAAAAAATAGTTTAAAGATAAACATTGCAACATACGGTTCACACATGATTTATTTATAACACTATATGCCGTGACAAATGTCGGTAATTTGAATTTTTTTTATTAATTTTTTAATTAATAAAAACAAACTAAACGGTTTATATATTTTTAAAACAATATTGTAGCACGCCGAGGTTAAGTTGATTTACTCTATGGACATTTGAAACTCACCTGACAGCCTTGTGAAAGTACGCAAGAGCTTCTTGGAATCGATTCTCAGCTTCCAAGGCGTGTCCGACGTTGTTGTACAGTTTGGCATTTAGCTTATTCACTTTCAACCCGGAAGTGAATATCGCGTACTCGGATGACCAGTCCGAATTTCTCGTGTAGGTTTTCACCACGTGGGTGACCATAATGACGGCGACGGCTGTCAGCACCAACCGGGACTTGCTGCGGAACAAAACGTTAGTGATCCGATCAGTCGTAACGAACCTATCAAGGTCTCTTACCACTTATCGATTACGAGCCCCAAACCGTAGGCAACGAGCATACAGAATCCCATTGAAGGCATGTACAAGACGCGTTCCGCTACGACGAATCCTACAGGAAAGAACATGTTCGACGCGGGGAGAAACGGCAGAACAGTCAATCCCAAACTCTGAAATATTCAAGGTTATTATAGTAGATACTTGTGTGTAGCTGTATGGGTTTTTTTAACCGTCAATTTGATTAGTTTTGACGTTTTTTTTTTAAATGTTTACACCACATGATGCATTAACATAATAATATATGGAAACGCACAATGCAAATAAATTGCCGTAGGACATAGAAGGTCATAGCATTTGTTTGTTTTTTTTTTTTGGGGCTATTAGATAAATTATTATGTATCTAATCTTGAAATTTTTTTTATGACACTTCCAACAAAATATTACAATTTTAAAGTGTATAGCATACCTATTTTGTGGTTTGAGGGGATCATTTTAAATTGTTCACTATTTAACGCATATTTGATGATAATAATGAAAAGTGTATAGTTGTAATTTGAACATGTGTTTGAACATGTGTCAATACAAATAAGTTATAAATACATTATGATGCATATTTATTCTGAGAGTTTTCACTATGCATTATTGTATCGAAGGGAGTATTTGAATGAAGTGAAAAGATTGAAACGGTTGTGTAATTTTTACTACAATTATGACTTTAAAGAAGTTGATATGAAACGGGAACACGATGATAAAAATAAATACTATTATAATTATACGCATTACACCACATCACAATACCGTATGGTTATAAGATATATTGTATATCCATTTTTTTTTATTGAACAATTTAATCTTTGAGAAACATTAGCATGTTTTAGAGAGTTACGGTTGGTGTACGCAGAAACACGCGTGAATATGTGGAGCGAGAATTCGTGGTCACCCATCCGGTAGTTATTGGTTACTTTGATCACAAGTTTAACCGTCCAGACAAACTGAATTTACATATTCAAAAAAAAACTAAATGTTATTTTGCCGGGGATTATTGATTATTGACCATGTCCTCAGTGGAAAGTCGTGGAAAAGATGTCTACAATAGATACACTTATCAATAATTACTCAACGGCATTTCATTAATTTGTTTTTTTTTATTTACCATGATAACAACGATGCGTTTGGTTCGATTTGAAGTGGTGAACGCCGTGTACACGAGCGCGATGATCACGGTGTATGTGGCCAAAGTCGCCAGGTTTCTGGGATCCGAGGTGGATTCGACCAGCGGTATGGTACCCATGGTCCAGTCGCAGCACAGGTCGCACGGGAATATCAGTAACCAGGCGTTTACGCTCACCAGATAGTTATAGGTGAGTTGTCTTGCTGGCCAATCCGACACGCTGGCTGGATTGTCAAACCTTTAAAACACAACAATTTCGCTTTGTAAACACACGGTTATGCAGATTTGCCAATCGTAAAGCCATAATGTCGCACAGTGATTATTGATGGCCAGTCATGTATAGGAACAGTAAGACCTCCTTATCACTCGGTACTAACTGAGTTTTCCGTTGTAGAGATACTAAAATTTATAGAATATAGATGGTATATGGACTGTCGTCATTTTCCGTTGTAAGGAGGTTTTACTGTAAACAGTGTAAACTACGCTATTTTTTTTTTATCATGAACCACTTATTATTTGATTAAGTATTATTGATTTTGAAAAGAAAAGTTTTGCATTGTTTCTAATTGGTAGTTTAAATCTGTACGTTGACATTCAAAAAATTAAAACTTAAAAATGTATAAAGATACAAAGTGTTTAAACATATTATTATTAATTTATGATACTAAAATATTATTGACAAAAATATGAATATATATTTTTTTAAATTCAGGTCTCTTGATTGAAAACCGCGATTAGTATACAACTGTGATGTTATCACTGTCTAAACGATCAGTATTTCAAGTATAACCGGTAAGGTTGTTCATCGAACAAACGTTTTGTTGAGATTATAATGAGTCAATATTAATGTCTCTCTCATCAGGAAGGAATGACAAATATTTGAGATATTAAATGTTTAACTTAAATTTCGTTTCAGATGTCGATAAAATATTATGGGATGCATTATTTCGATTCAATAAAAAACTATAAAAAAATAAATATAAATAAATATACCATGTCAATACATTTGGCGCTCTCATTTTTTGGAGATACTAGCCGAATTTCGAAATGTTTTTTTGTACATTTTTCTATGTACGGAAGTAGTACGTCAATGCCAATAAAACGCACACGCCTATATCCTGTCGGTTTTATTTCGATTTTCATTATGACTCACGCATATACTATATATATTATAATACATTATATAGGTATTTTTTTAATATTATATATACATCAATTCGAAAATCGATTTATGTCGCATAAATTCTCGTCGTAGGCAGTTGGTTATACATAAACGACTCCGGGAACACGATATATTTTGCTCGTAACAGGTGCCGAATACTGGAAATCAGTCGTCTCCTCGCAGTTCAAAAACTAAAATCGAGAGCGACTGCCCGCCGTGGATCTCCATCGATAAGTATTATTTTATTAATGATTATAGATGTATTACAGATGCAATTACAGGCATGGCCGAATTTAAACGACATCACAGGGGTGGACAATTGTCGGCAGTAATTCGATTGGATATCGATAGGCAACCCTTCTATTTCTATACCTACGCGTAGTTATTCAGTGAAGCCACTTCTGTTGGAGGCATTTTATTAATGTTTTATTTTTTAAAGCTGCCAATACAACAGATATTTTTCAGCATTGCCAAATTTACCATGTGTATAATATTGTATCATAACTTCAGACAATTATGCTTGTATATATATGTATGTCATTTTATTATAAGTAAAGTGACATGGGTAAAACAAAATTACCACGTATGAGGCCTGCATATATTGCAAATAAAACGATAATAATATTATAAATTGCGTCTACGGATTTGCGATCATATAATATTATCTATTATTTTGAGGGATGTCTGATGATAACGGCACTGCACACGACAACAGTTTAATAATGTTATACAACCATGAAATATATGTGTGCGCACGTGTCATTACATAATATTCTAGATATAATATATCATAACATATATACCGTAGGTGAGATATAATGGTATATACCGGATGATTCTTTATTAACATGGAGTGCTCAGTATATCAAAAAGTATAAATAATATTGAAAAACAAAAGTTTCTAGTCGTTAAAAACCCACGTTTTCGAAATATCTAACAAATTTTGTTAGTAAAAACGTTGACCAGAAACCATTTAAGCACGAAATGTATTTTCAAAAACATTTTTACTTTTCGGAAAATAGTGTACTGCATTAAATGAATCACCCTGTTAGGTGCATCAAATATTGTTTTGTAACTCGTGTAGTGTATAATGTAGCCGAGCTCTAAAGATATTGTTTTTTTTTCGCTCGCGCTCCATCAATGATGATAATACATAAAAATTAGACTGTTAAAAAAAGTAATGGCGAATTTGGAGGCAGTGGCGAGCGGTCAGGGCAAGCGAGGTAATAATGGAAAAGGAAGACCAAAAAAAATTTGAATTTAAGTAAATTGACAACATTTCATGATGCAAGGCTAGGTTATGTTAATAAAACTCCATCATTTTGTTTTATATTATGTTAAGAGGATATCAGCGCACTGTTTGTTTTTTCATTCTGGCTCGCGCTCGACATAGACAAAATAAAGTTACTCAGAATCATTTTGTCTTTGAGTAATTTTAGTGAACAATTCAAAGTCAAATAATAACAAAATATTAAGTTCATACGTCACACCCCCAAAAGGGCCAAAAATATTATCCTTTATAATTTTTGTAATAGTTAACTTTACATTAAGATTAACAAAAATCATAAAAAAAACGATTTTACGCGAAATCGTTTTAGCTATATTGATCGTGAGACTCGAGTTATAATACAAATATTGCACTGACATGCTTTAAAAAATTTTAAAAAATTATGAAATGTTGTTAGGTTAGGTAAGCACTAAGGATTTTGATTACCTGGCTCGGTAAGGCGGGGTTGCATGGTTTTCGCAACTTTACTATAGGAACTTGGAAGCACTGCATCGAGCGATACAAATACTTTTGGAAAGAGATTGTTTGATGCCGATCATATTTGTTTATTATGAAAAATACGAAATTCAATAATGTAAGTTCTGTAGTTTGGTGAAAAGATTGCACTCCCATAATTACGAGTTCGTTATTTATAGGTACATGTATATCATACCATCATTTTAAGTTTTATTTTTAAATTATAATTTACATTGTAACAGCTTTTTTGTTAGCACTTTGTAAGCTTCAAATATCATTGCACACTACTGGTTAGAGGTAGAAATTGTCCCAAGGGCTAGTTTCATATTTTATTACGCTTGTAGGTATTACCAAGTCTCTAAGTCCAGTTATATTTTACAACATATATATAGCAAACAAGCATTCTCGTATTGAAATAATTAGTCAAACACGCAATTATAAAGGATTATAGAACAAAGAAATAAGTTTTTTTTTTAATTTTAATTTGAGAGAATATTCAATTCTAAGAAAAGCGGTATAGGCTTAGCTTTTTTATCAACATAATTCAACGAAAGTCACAAGGAATTGAAAAAAACCCGTGACGTCCATGAACCAGGCTCATTGTAAATGCTTACTTATCTTATCCGTGTAAAAATTGCTTGCTTCATTCAATAATTCACCAGGTTACCAGGTACTTTTTAAGTTTATTTTTGAATTTTCGTTGTCCGTAGTACAGAAAAGTGTTTTTTTTTTTGAAATATTTAAAATTTTATAAAAGTGATTTTTATTAAAAAAAAAAAAAGACTAAAAAATTTACTGAAAGTCTAATGATGTTATATCTTCGGCTTTTCCATAAAAAATTACCACTTTTTACCGAAATCAAACACCCAAAATTACAATTTTTAGGATAGTAAATCACTGCGCAAAGTGTGCGCAATTTTGGGGTGCCTTTTTTTCCGGCGAAACACCAATGTGCCAGTATTTTTTTAACATACAAGAAACGCAACACTATTACGCTCCATAAAATATAGGTCTTTATCCATCCAACCATTTTGCAACACACTATTAGAGTGGCTTATTTAAGTTATAAAAGTTTGGCTGTACTAACACATGGCATTATAAACATTTGTCATATCTATTTTTTTTATTTTAACAATAATTTTCCTTTCCAATTTTATAGGCTTAGGACTGAAAACAAAAATAAATTGTGATTCCGTATACAGTCGGACTTGGTTAACTTGAATGAAGTTAAACGTGTTACCTTTTTACGTGCTAAAAAGGGCTTTATATAATTTGTACATCAAATGCGCCTCAATATTCTGAACAATTGAAGGGTATGAAAATAAAATATTATATAATATACCTACATATGATGTTTATGGATAATGAATAATACGATTTTTAAGTTTAAAAATGATAAAGGTATACATAGGTGGTTAATTTCTATTTTTACCCCCCACGAAAAAAAATACAAATAAACTTATAGTTGAGTAAAAATGAATAGAAAATCAATTAATTAAGCACTAAACATAATATTATTCTAAATCAATACATGGTATATTGTAACGCTCCGTTATTGTTACAAAATGAAATATGTTTATTTCACCGATAGTAAACCTAAACCAACGTTTTTGAGAGTAGTCAAGTTTTTGAAGTACTCAATATTACTTCAGTATAAATATATTTTAAAACATAAATATCTACACAATATTTGAACATTTTAATTCAGAAATGTGTATATTTCAAGCTTAGAGTTAGAAAACAACTTAAGCTTTTGGGTAAACACCTTTTTTCTGTTTTATTTTTAAATAATATTGATGCGCAAATGATTTAGCACTTTTTTAAACGGTTGATGTATAACCGGAAAATCGAACTGACTTAAAAGGACCTCAAATTATTGCTCACTTTTTAACTTTTTAAAAGGTAAAACGGTCTTAAATGACACCTTTATACACAGCGGCTATTCTGAATTATATCCTAAGATCTATTTAAATTGTTTTTTCGTTTTCATTAGGTTTTATCATTTTGATCAGTTCTTATTTGTTCTGATTACAATATAGTTTAACGTTTAACAACAATTTGAAAAAAAACTTTTTTAAGTGTTAAAAATTATGTTGGCGATCCGCTGGTATACAGTGGTATATAATATGTACCTGGTAAAGACGGGCAGCTTGGATCCCATGATTTTCAGACGGAACGCCAGTAGCGCACACGTGGACAGGAACAGGAACGCCAGCCGCTTGACCGCGTCCGACGGGATGGTCTGCAGCACGCCCGACGAGGCGGAAGTCGCGTTTCCGGTGCCGGTTTTTGGCGAACCACCTCCTCCACCGGAACTCCCGCCGTTGGTAGCCGACTGACTGTTCACGGCCACGGACAGTCTTAATGAGTTCATCAAGTCCTTCGGTCTGATCTGAAAAAAATTAAAATTCAACCTTAGTATAATATTTCATAAGTACTGAGTTCTGAAACGCTACACTATTCTCTAGAGACCGTTATTAAGAGTTGATAAATTAGTTTAATTTCGAGCAACACAAACATTATTCGGGTACATTTTAGTTGTTTTAGACAAGGAAACTCAGGTAGTATTATCAATTATATAGATATAAAATAATCGAAGATTTAATTATTGCCCTTATTATTAGTTATCTACATATTTTTCATAATCCTAGTGCTATAATAAATGTTACTATAATTATTAAAAAAGTAAAAAAAATAATGACTGTGATATTCTAATAAGAAAAAATTATGGTTATTTTCTCTAATAAATGCATAATGCAAAATAAAACATTTAATTATTAAGTACACAAAAACCATTAAAAACTAAATTAAAAAAAAAATTTAATATTTTTAAAATGTTAAAAAGAAATTGTTAGGTACTATTCACTAAAATAAATGAAAAAATAGATGAATAAGCTTTACCTAGGTACTTATTTTGACGTGAAAACCTAGCTTTTATATTATGATACCCAGAATAACACAATTCACCTGTGGATTAGCATTTAAATCTATTCGTGTAACATTTTGTATTGCGTAAGCATTCGTTTGTACCTACCCTTGAACACCATTTTACGATTGGTCATTCGTTACTTCTATTTATGAATTAATTCCATTGGAAACTTAATACAATTTTCATAACCGCATATTTTAATAATTATTATTCCGGAACGGGTTATAATTGAAATCAATATATTGAAATGAATACATATTTGTATGTACCTAGTTTGAGTATCGAAAATATGACTACAATTGAGACAAATCGTGACTAGTACTATAAATCGACATTAAATTTGTTTTAAATATTTTCGCGATTGCAAAATTTCCTACACAAAGAACTATTTTATGTTTTTTTACCACAACAGTGGGTAATTCAAACACTTCAGGAAACCTTCTAAAATCAATATGATTATTAAATGATGGAGTTTTTGAAAAAAAAAGGTATTGGTTTATTTATCGGGTAAAACATTTTTTTAGTAAAAACGGTACCAATAAAAAACTTAAATAACGAAAAATTAAGTATTTAAGCTAACAATATTAGTATGATGTTCCCATTAATTAATTAAACTGGAAACATTTTTTTTTCTAATACATTTTTAAGGTAACAATTTAAAGTTATCAGTTAAAGGAATAAATACGTATCTTAATTAATTCAATTTTATACTAAAATAAAAATCATTCACTAAAATAGGTAGTTATTATACGTAATATGAATACGGTTTGAAGACGGATTACCGTTAACTAAAGAACAATGACGTACAATTTGTTGTTGGGCTGTTGAAATTCGCTGCTCGGGGCGATTTCCCACCACGGTAATCCTTTAAATACGTGCGACCTGGTATACGTGTATAAGTTTATTGTACCTATTACACGTTTACTGTACACGAGTATACCGCTCGTGTACAGGGTGGTTCACCAAGCATGATTTACCCCATTTTTTCCACATTCAAATTCAGATTTTTTAGTTATTTATAAATATAGGCAAGTACTTGAAGACTAAATTATTTTAAAATTAATTTATCGTACTGCATAAGTAGTGGTTTTCAAATAAGAAACCTCCCCCGCCCCCAAGTTTAAATGTAAACTATTTATTCGATATTTTTTGTGAAAACGTTGATGCGCACATTATTACCTAATTGAAAATTCCAGCAGTTTCAGATTTCAGTTATAAAAATACCAAAATAATACTAAGGATAACATAGTCCTGAAAAAATGGTTTCACAAAAATACCAAATAGATTTGTTAATGGATCAAGCATTTATCATGCTTGGCTAAATAATTAACTGCAGTAGAAAAATGGTTTTTTTTTTAGGGGAGGAGGAGGGTGGAGTTTTTGTTCGAAAATCAGAAGTCAGTATCCCACAGTTAGTCACTGCTCCTTAATTGATACACAAGAATGTCGAAAAAATGAAAACATCGCCATCTTTGAGGACCTATATACTTAAAAATTAAAAAAGAAAATCAGATTTTGTTGAAAAAGAAAAAAAGGCCTTGAACATGTTCGGTTAGACATATCCTATACAAGTCCTTGCCGAGGGCGGTCAACTAAATCGGCCGGTCGTGCACGGCACACGCACGTCCGTCGTCGTGGACTTATCACCGAAAACGCGCGTCTATTATTCCCACTCGCTACATTAAGCCCACACACGCACGCGCGCACACACCACGGCATTCACCGTGTTTCCTTCGACGGTGCAGTGCACGGGTGTGCGTGTAAGGGGACCCTCTATATAAATTATTACGATCCGACGGTGAGAAACAATCCGCGGGCGAGACGAGATTTGCAAGGGGAGCGACGCAAAGAAAAGAAGATTAAATAAATTTTTATACGCAGACGATATCTTTCTTATTGTTATTACTTTATTTTTTTTTAACCCTCACCCCTCTACGCGTGTTCCTTTATCCCTATCCACTTACCCCCCGACCTACCATGTTCCACTTTCTCGTATCCGCTCCTGTTCGGCGCACAATTTAATATTTCGCAAACTTTAGGCGCACGCGAATCGAAAGTTTCTTCCGTGGGTAAGTATACCGCGGTAAAATTATTACACAGCTGTACCTACCTATAGTAACAAGACGTTTTCGACATTTTTTTACCTAACCCAACCTGTGAGTACTAACGACAAGATGTCGGAACGAACAGTGCGTTCGGTAACCACGACACTTGACAGATGATCGGAGGTGGTGATTTGTGGCCCAATCCCTAAGTGAAGTAAGAATTGCGGTCACATATTAATTACCACATCATATCGGACTGACTGAGCTTTTCCCCAAAAATGTGTCTTTTTTACTGTTCTTATTATTAATCTTTTCTTGACGTCGTAATTAAAATTTTTTTTGAAGTGTAGATTATTGGTTCGGAAAAAAAATTAATGGTTTAACGAAATTAAACTGCTATATTCCTTTTTCTTTGAGTATTGTCATTTGTTGTCTAATAAAAATTGATTTTCTCGTGTTTTCTTTGATTTAAATCCTTAGCTTCTGCATTTTACGTGAGTCTCGGCTGATTGAACTCAAAGTAACACATCAACCAAGTTATAGATGTTGGGATTATGTATTTTGTTTTGAGTGAAAACTTTAACAACCGTTCGTGGTACGGTTGCAGTAAACTGTGCCCAAATACTAGAGGAACTTGTCCACTGAATTATTCCTCGGGCCAAAACTCACCAACAGACAAAAGGTTAGTTATCGGGCCGGAATTCACCGGTCTCCGACGCCGTAAACAATTCGTCGGGCGGCAACTCACCCACGGTAAAGATGATTCGCAAGGGGTGGTGCGAGTGCACGTCGGTCGTGGGTGCCATTAATTAATTCTAGTCCCGATAAGTGGTGTGTGTGTGTGTGTGTTTGCACGCAGAAACAGTGGTAAAAACCAGCCTGAATTATGCGATACACACATGACTTGTGTGTCTAGTTTAAGGGATTTTCGAAATCGATTATATTATTATCAACGCGCGTGACAAATCGTCATCCAAGGGGCTGTCGGGCGAGTTGGGTGCGAAAACACGTCCAAACGATTTTATCGGCAAACGAAATTAAACAAAAAAAAAAAATTGACGGCAAAAACCAGAGCATAGCATTAACGCTTTTTCCAATTCAGTTTTACTATACCCTTTTATTTATTTTTTACCCACGCACATTTATGATATGATATATATATTTGTTTTATTGTATATACGAGTGATTTATTGTTTTTGGCATAAACTTGTACCACGGGCGTCGGTAGTAAAGCATTCAAATATATATTTTGGCCACCGAAATACTATTCCGCGGGAAGCCTTTTTTGTTCCGTATTATTTATTGATATCTTTATAATATTCATCCCGATTTTATCGGTGATTGAATAATAATAATTTAACAAAATTTTAATGGTTCACACACCGTGATTAAAAATTAAAACAGCGGATGTAGATTTTTAAAAGCGTTAAAGGGTTTAACGTCTAAAATGGACGAAAAAAAAAAATCTTATCGGCACGAAAGTATTATGTAAAGAGAAAATCTCTTATATTTTTCACATTTTACGCCAAGAAATATGTATAAGTACGTTACTGAACTGCAAAAGATGTACATATTTCGAACGAATTCTATTAGACTTCTCACGAGCCCCTTAGACCACGACGTTTTTTTTTTTAAAATTTATTATTATTCATTTTTTCTCTTCTGCCATGCGTTTTAGCCAATCGAAAATACGAGTATATAATATATTTCCCGCATTGTAACGAATTCAGTAGAATAAATGTTGCTATCTTTACACTAAACCCCAAGGAAATCTGTTCAGAAATGTATTTCCCATCTTCTCGTAAACCCTATAAATCTTACCGCGTTGCAGTTTTACCTACCGAGTAAACGACGAATTTTCACTCGGTTTACACAATATGCATAAATGTTTTGACCTACATATGTAAAAGTCAGATTTGCGTAAGAGCGCGATTGGTTTATTATTCGAGTGAATTTAAGTGCGACTAGTAAGTCTGCGATGGGATAGATGCCAACGCACATGACACACAAACTTGACATTTGGCAAAGAGCCGTTTTAAAGCGGCAAAGGCCTTTTTGTCATTTTAATGATTATCTGTATCGCGGGATATTTGTCAAACGGAATGCGCGTTTTATTTTGTTCTTTACATTATTATTCGTGTTACGTCGAATATAGTTTCTACACACGGGTGCAACACATTTGCCTATCTCGAGTGCCGTGTTAGTCAATGTTTTTGCGAACAGTATTGTGGTAATTAAACAGTTTACATGACGATATTATTATGATGCAACATATTATACAGGGCGATGGGCGATAGACTTAAATGACTACATTAATGATTTAAAAAATATAATTTTTTAATAAATGTACGCTGATTCAATGAGTTAATTAATTAAAAACTTAAAAACGATAACGATAAAAAATTATTAATATTTTTTTTCTTCAGAAATGTTGTTTTGATATGATATCAAATGATATAAAAATAGGAGTTATCAAAAAAGTTAAGACTTTTTCGAAATAATGAGTTGAGACACTTAAATTGATTGAAAATATCAAATATACAATAAATAGTAATACAATATCAAAACAATATATAAATCGTTCAAATTAACGATTTTTATGAAATCTTCAACCAGGAAAATACATGATCCCAATTATCGTATAAAATATTATAATAACAAATTACTCTATATGCGCATTTTTCCACTCTTTTTTTTTTTTTGCTCGTTTGGAATGTATTTTTAAATGGCATTATACGAAACGTATTTTTTTTTTTAATAAATTATAATTGAATTCAGAAGGACAAACAATTTTATTTCGTCGGTAAAAAAAAAGTAACAAAAACAATTATAGAAAATAAGTTACGGGAAGCATTGTATTTAAGACAAAAGTGTTTCACCACCGTGCCGTACTTGAGACGACGACTACGCTGCTGCCGTCGGAGCGATTGATTCGATTTTAAATTATTTTCTCTCATAAACGATAATTCTCGTTAAGGAGTTAGTGAAATATAAATAATAATCATATACATATCATTATACTGCCTTATCCGGTAAGCACTGGAATATTAATGATCGTCCGGCGAATCGCTGTCGACCTCAATTTCTGTACGAGGCGAAGTCTTGTAATTAATCACATTATGCACGCACTAGAAAATCAGTTTAACCGTTTACAGAACACAAAAACAAAATAAAAACTATCCCTTGCGATAAAAAAAAAAAAACTAGACTACGAGAACAGATTTGTCCGTTGTTGTTGTTGTTGTGTTTGTTTGATGTATATCGGCACACGAAAATAATGGTATGACATACATCATATAATAATAATAATATAACACGTACTACGTGGTTAAATTTGAGATAATACTTGGCTTCTTGTCTTAACAATTTATTTTATCGTTCTCGTGACAATATTACATTATTTTTCGGAAGAACAGCCTCACTACCACTTCACCACCACCTCTACTATTTCGCACGTGAACGTTCCGCATAGCTTTCTGCAGATTATTACGACGTCAATAATTTGTATCTGCAGCCTCGGTCGTTTTCAGGACAGTATCGCAGTGAAATATGTTGCGGTGGTAAAATATATGGAGGTGATTAAGTGCGAGGCGCTAAATTATGTCGTTTTCCGGAAAATTAATAAATACATTAAACCGGGTTAGGTTCTTTTATCATATTGAACACTCATTATTTTGAAAAGTATAGATGGTTTAAAAAAAAAAATGTTAACATGGTTTCTGGTCGTCGAAAAACAACATTTCAAAAAATATATATTCTGGGGATATTTTATGCTTTTACTTTTTGAGAGTATGAATGTATAGTGTACCTACATCCACGAATGACAAATACACAGTCTTAACTTAATATTCCAATGCGGAATATTTTTCTAAGCAGTTCGATACATAAAAATCTAATAATTAAGAACGAGTATTTGATGAGATAAGCGTAATTAAAGTGAAGATGAGCAGAATAGTTACGAAGCAAAATGTTGATCTACTACTCCGCTCATTAAAACTTTAAATACTTTTAAGTTATAAGCTACTCATCCTAAATGCAATTTTTATGTACCGGAATACCCGGAAAAATATTATGCTTTCGAAAATCAAATTACAACTGTAGGACGAAATTCCAAAAAGTAGAAAATTAAAAACTTTAAGGAGATAAAACATAATTTTTTTTTTTTAACAACTCGAAACGTCGAAAAAAATGTATTTATAAAAAAAACGTTGATACTTTTTTGAACAACTAGAGTCCAACGCTGAATGAATCACCTGGCACAAATGTTTTATAGTTTCAAGAAAATTATTTAATGGTTTGATAGCAAAAAAAAAAATAAAATACAACTTGATACATTTGTCCCCTACCGTGTAATATATATTATGCACATTACGCAAAATTACTGGTTTATAATTGCGACGTATATACAGCGTTTAGGCTCTGTTTCGTTTCCGTTATTGCCATTACAGGATCTTAAGTAGCATCCGACCGTCGCCGACCTACGATTGTAAATTACTTCGAACAATAACTGTTTACGGACTGCGACAATTGGGTCTTGTGTAGATGTGTATATATATATATATATATATATATATATATATATATATATATATATATACACGGGGTGATCCATTTAACGAAAGACATTCATTATTTCGGAAAACACTAACGTTTTAGAAAATATTTTCTTATGCGCGATTTCGAGTCTACGACGACAGCGTATTTGGAAAAATATTCGTATGTTTTATTATTATGTTCTTCATCATTATCATTTTTAATTTTTTCCTCTCGCGTATGAGAACAAATTTTTATACTTTGAATTTCATACCACCAAGCAGCTAACATATTATTCGAAGTATTTCAATTTGTAAAAATCAAATTTCGGACTAGTACAGTTTTTTTAGTTGACTTCCGTGCATCGGAGCACTGCGTAAAAAATATTCTACTTTGAAATGAGGAATTGAAATGTACGTGGTCATTGAAAAAGGTAAAACGTTTTTAAAAAAAGATTAAATTAATACAACATTATTATTGTTTTAGAAATACATTGTTTTCTAACGATTTGATATTATACCTATAAAAAATAATGTTTTTGAACGAGTGCGGAGTGTCTTACATAATTGAATTGCTCGGTATGTATGCATTCGATACTATATAGTCTTTAAGCGATTCACTATTACGACGCAGATAACGTATCCGAATACTGAACTATATGATACGATAAATCACTTGCCCGCGGTTTTTAAAATAATATGAAAAACCAAGTATGCCAGTACATTTATTGTTTTTCCGGATGTTCATGCTACTTTTGCATTTCGTAATTTTTCATTAACGGACTTATAAAACTATGATCGACAAATCGTAATTCACAGAACTATTTTGTCCACGCATCCTATACCCCGGGAGTTCTCGATATCTTATTAGGAACGAATTCAGCGATACAATAATCTCGTTTGTACACAATTAAGTAATTAAATAAACAATTTAATTACATCACGCTTGTAAAATACCCAATATTATACGGTTTGTTCATCTTACACGACCAAAACACCAATCAAAACTTTTCACGAACTTAAATCAAATATTTTTATTTTTGAACTTTTGATGCGTATATATTTCCATTTCTCTTTGATTTCAAGTTTGACGTACCGTCGTAAAACTTCACAAGAATTCTCCAACATACTTTTAAGTCGTCAGGCTTAAAATAATATTATCTGAGATCAAAGCGACTGATGATGTATATGATACATACGAGTATTACTAATAGGTAATTTTCAAACTAATTAAACATTTTTATTCAATGTCGATAACATGTCTGTGGATAAGGTTAAGTTGGTGAAATCGGTTTTTCGCTAAAATAAATCACCGAGTGATTCTGTAACACAATATTTGTTGAAGTTATTATTTATTATTTTCTTTAGACAACTATAATTTCTGATGAAGGGTTACATCAGTCTTTTCACAAGTGATAAAAAAAATTATTTCCCAAACTCGTTTTTCAAATATAACAGACAATTAAAAATAATATTGTGCAATACTGAATCATTAAAATATTAATAAATATATAGAAATATATAATTAGAAATCAATATGATTTATCCGCAGAGCATACTTCAATATTTTCGTTTGTTGATCTCACACAGTTTAAAACGAATAAAATAAACAATCAAATTTAAAATTAGACCATTAATATCGTAAAAGAATATCGCGGTATATTTGTTCATAAAAGCGAGCAGAACACATCATTCACAATCAAGGGGTTTATTGTTTGTGCTTCAAATCGAGGTGACAAACCGAAAACGTTTTACTTGTTCAATACTATAATAATTGTATTGTGTCTTTGGAAAATTGGCGTTTAGTATAATTATAGGCTCATAATATATCGTGTCATGGAGGTGCGTATGATACACGTGCATTATTGTTATTAACTGCTATTACCACCGATGTGTACCGAAAAATTGACTTTAACCGTCTTATACGCGCCTCGCAACCTAACGATTGACGATTAAAAACACAAAAACATGGATGAAAAAAAAATAAAACATCGAGTGAATTTCATTTCAATAATGGCTGCACCCTGGGTGTTTATTTATGTCCAAACCGGCGTGGGCGGTAGCCGGCGGGTGGGTGCAAAAACCACAAAACTAAACTCGAAGGCGAAAGTGTATATAATATTATACATAAAAATGAAGCGGTAAAAAAAAATCACATAAAAGCCTAGGGTGAAACGCATTAAAAGGAAATATTGTTACGAAGTAAAGCGATATTTATTGCTAAAACGATTCTCAGACCCCAGGCCGAGCTGTTATTGCAATGGCGGAGGAGGTCAGAAAAATATATCGGAATATTATTATAGTGGAAACGTGACTCGTTTCTGGACAATTTAATGGCGTGTATAGGCCGCATTTGAACGATCGGCAAAGCGTGCGTGCGAGTCAGATCACTGTTGTAAACGTTTAAAAAGTATGTAGGTACTTAACCCATTTTACGATAATTTTAAGTACTTTTGGTGCTCGGATAATTGATAACGCATGTATTATACTCTTCGAGGGAAAGGCTCGTCGTGAGGTTAACTGCAGATCGTAGGATGGGTCTGCGGCGGCGTTTACCGATTCTGTGTCAAAGCTGCATCGTTTAGATTAGCAAATCTATCGAGTCAGAACGGTTTCTCAGAAGTCACGTTCCCGTCAAAGGGCTTGGGCTTTAAGCTTAAGTTAATTTTGTGTACATATAACATTATAATTAAATCCCTCCCACATTTATATCACATATAAATATATATATATATATATCGCATACATACATACACACACACATATAGTATACCCGTGTACATAAGAGTACAGTTCAATTAGTCGAAATTCTCAAACTGCGCCATTATAAAATAAAGCAATTTGTGATTAAAATAAATATAAATAGATATTTGTTAATTTCAATTGTGTTATGATTGATCGAATTTCACAAGTTTTAATTAAATTAAATCGATTGATTCAAATTAAAAACTGAGTACCAAAATAATTAATTTATGCAATTTATACATAAAATATAAAATACCTATACATATTATACCAACACAACAATATGACTATCGAACGATTCTGCATGTAACAACCTGCCCCCAGCTACAAAAAAAAAAACATAACACAAAGCTCGAAACTTCGTGAAAAATTGTTTTTTGACTTAAACGCTGTCACGAGTTAACCTTTATTAGTTTATGGAAAATATTTTTATTTTTTTTTTGATATAATACAATGCAATCAGGGATGGACAAGTTATTAGATTAGTTGTAACTAGTTTGAAGTTAAGAGGTAAAGATACTGTAACTTGAAAATTGGCAAACTCGTTATAAGTTACATAGTTACAGTAACTTAGATACATTTAAAGTTACAATAGTTACTTAATTATATTTGTCCATATTACATTCAAGAATATAATGATACTGCTAAATAATTGTTTGATTGCGGGGTTAATGAATAAAATATATCATCTACGTTATAACTAAGTATTAACATTGAAATTGTTACAAGCTCGATTTATAAATATTATGAAATGAAATAATAGTGATATGAAATATGGTTAGAGCTTATACCATAAATAAAATATTATAAAATTATTAAATATAATAATATGACATATTATATTATTATGTTGATACGAAATATGGATAACACGAAAGTGTACTTCTACACTAATATTAAAACCTATAATTTTAACAATGATTGAATTTGGTAACGTTGGACAACAACAAAAAATACAAAATGTTCAACTAAAATACTAAAAATGCTTCGATTTGCCATGATGATAATGCTAATTTATTTTTAATAACACTACAAATGACTAAAACAAAACTATTAGAACCCGAATTAGTTTGGTCGATATACATGACATGCATGATTTCTCTATAGGTAGTCATACAACCATTTCCTCTTTCATTTTTTACGAAGGGCCTAATTACCAACCTATTATGTTCATACCAAAACGATAAAACGCTTCAACCCTGTAACTCTTCCAAAATAGAGCCCAAAGGTTGAAATTGCTAAATAAACAGCTATTTTGCATTGTGTCGACTGTTTATTGCACCCCATTCTGATTCTATCAAAATACAATTCAATGAAGTTTTCAATTGTTACAGTGCCATATGAAGCCACCCTTCCCCCGGGATATTGTTCGAGAAATGGAATATCAGAGATTCATAGAACGTATATTGCAAACGATTGTGAATAAACATGGACGAATTTATTATGTTGAGAAGTGCGATTGTATTAATACAATAAAATAGAATGCCTAAATAATATTTTTTATAACTATTATGCAGAATTCGTAAATATTTCAATTATCTATAAAAATGTATGCCCATACAAATTCTTAAATTATATTGTACGGTTCTATCTTAAAACGACACATATGTTGTAATATGTTCGTTTACTCAACGAACGCTATTAATCATTTTATATACTAGACACTCGCGTTATATTTAAGCGTAAGATCAGTTAGTTTTTGTGATTAGTGAACACAATTTGTTTTATGATACATTGCAAAAGTCAAGAAAATCTAATTTACATGAACAATGTTAATCATTTTAATACATTTTAATTGTCCATCTAAAGTGAAGGAAATTATGTGTACAGTATAATTTTTATTATTTTCTAAGATTTTGATTTGTAACTAAATTGTCTTGAATGATCTCGATAAAATAAGTCTGAACTATAATAAATTATAACACTTTTTTTCACTCACAGATTTTTATTAATCTTATTTTGCAACGAGATAAGAAGTATGAAACTATGAACACGGTATCAAAAAGATAAACATGAAAACAATTACAGTAAAATCATATTTTTCGCTTTTTATTCTATATGAAAAAAAAATGATAATGTTTTGGCTTATGTAGTTTAATATTATTATTTATTAAACTTAAATTATTGTAACTAGGAATTATATTTTGTTTTCTAAACAGAAAACAACATACAAATATTTATCATTAAATTGTCTTACAAAATAGGTATCTACAAATTAATCATGGATAACAAACTTGAAATCGAAAATATAATAATAGAAACAGAAAAATATATGGATAAACTCGAGGATCAGCTATGTGACTACGAAGATGTTGTGGCCCAGAGAAATTTTATTAAAACTGAGCTCACAAAAGGTGAGGCAAAGTTGAATTCTATTAAAATCGAAAAAACAAGCATATTAAACGAGATAATGAGTGAAACCAAAGAACTGACTTGTAAATATAATATTCAAAAACAACATATGATAGATATTCAAGAAGAAAATAATTCTTTAAAGTGCGAAAACGAGAAAATTCTTAATAAACTAGATGATTTTCAGATATCTATACAAGAGTTAAAAAATATCAAATCAACACTTTTGGAGAATCAGAAAATACTAGAAAAGAAACTTTCAGAAGCTATGGAGATCACCAACAAGTTAAAAGAAAGACAGCAATTGGCGCAATCAGAAGTGCAAACTACAGAAAAAGATATTATATGCATTCAAAAGTCTCTGACCGAACAAATAACACAAATCACTGAAATTGAGAAAAATATTAATATTGAACAAGACCGTAACGAGTGTTTACAGTCTTCAATATGTGAATTAAAAATGAAGGGTGAAAAAATGTCCAAGACATTGCAGGCCGAGATGACTGAAATTCGTTGTAAATTTAATGAAAAATCGGATGAGTTATGTATGCTCAAACTGAAATTAAAAGATAAACAAGCCGAGGTATTGGAGTTCAAAAATCAAACGATACAATTAGAGAAGGAACGTAACTTATTTCAAGAGAAACATTGCAAAGAAAAATGTAAAATAGAAAAGGAAATTGAAGAACTTAGAGTCGAGATTAAGTCGATTACCTCAAAGCTCAAATGTGTTAATTCGAAACTTTGGGACGCACAAATGAAGAGTACAAAACTCAAATGCCAGATAAAAGATCAAAATGAGTCAATTAAACAATTGGAACCAATGAAAGAAACGCTACAACAGGAAATGAAAAAGATCAAAGAGACTACAGAGGCAACAACTGAAATGATAAAGACACAGCTCCAAAAATATGATAACGAAAATCAAATGTTCGATAGGAAATTAGAAACAAAGTATCGAGAACAGTGTGAACTAAAGAAATTAAGTCAAGATCAAACAGAGAAACTAACAAAATTGAAGAAAAAATTATCAGAAGTTAAGTGTAATTTGGCTAAAATATATGTACCATATTGCACTTAATTTCTGATATTTTTTCTTCAATTTTTTTGATTTTTCTGTTTGTTTTTACTTAATTTCTTGATTTCCTATCAACAATTTGATTACTATTATCATGATTTTTAAGCAGTGTCTTAATCATTTTGAGGGTTTTCTTTACAAGTATCCTTACTTGTAACATCCGATCATTTTCTTACAATAGTTCAGCTAGATTGTTTATATTTTAATTTCAACACTTTTGGTAAAAAAAAAATGAGAAAATGTATAAAATATATTCAGTTTATAAGAAAAATGACTAGCTGAAAAATAAATTGCTTTTAGATTGATTTTAAAACTACTTCATTATATTATCCATATTATTATATTTTACAGGTATTTAATGTCGAATATTCATTCTAGATCGTTTGTTTTAATTGTTTAGGACGATTCCGTTACCAGTTATTACATGTTATTACTTATTTCTAACGATACTGTACCTATTTGAATACATGTTTCAAACAGAAAACATTTTTCTATAAACAATATATCGTTAAGTACACACTTTTCAGCAGTAAATTAAATTTGTTTGTTCCATTTGTCATACTCATTGGTCATTCATTAGATGTATGTCTTTATAGTTTTTATCTCGTCAAAATATTTAACTGACTCTCGTTTTTAGCTGAAAATTAAGGATAGTAAGTTTTGTTTGTGTACCAAAAAGTTTTGTACCAACATACCTACTAATACATACGATGCGTCGGAACTATTGTTATAACTTTACTTTTTTCTCTAAAATAACCATAAAAAGTTCTTTAATTTTGTCGTTCGATGTATTTTTCGTTCAGTTTAGTGTCTTGTTGTTTTCCATAAATGTTTTGTATGCAAATTGGATTTCGCAGTCCTTGACTTTAGGTTTCGATATCCCTAGTTGTTGCCTATCTTGAAACTTCTTAGTGATGAACTCTCTGTGGTATACGAAAGTTACTTTTGTAGCATTTGAGCGACCTCAAAGAGGGTTGTATAGATAATTTCTAGCTTTTCGACGGCAAACTCTACTACTCGAATAATTCATCAAATACCTGCTCGTTTTCATGCCGCGAACGACCCTTCCCGTTTCGTATTTTACTACTTATAAGTGCATTGTTTCTCATTTTGACTTATTTCACTCGGATGATCGCTTGGATTTCATTCAGTCCAATTTTGAGGTACTCTACAAGGTCTGAACATCATTGCGTTTATAGTACCCTATGTTTTTTACGAATGTATCATATTAAAATAATTGTATTTTAATTATATTTTATAATTATGTATTATAGTTGTACAGTGCATTTATATGTTACGGCCTTTGATTTATGTATACTACGTGTAATTTTAATCAATAAGTAAGCCATTTTAATTAGTTAACGTATATGTTATATTGTGGTTTTACGTACAGAAATATTGATGATTTACAAGATAATATTATCCACTCACGATTAAACTACAAGTTAACTACCACACTGTAAGACATAATAAGTACACCGTACACTAGAAAAACTTAACAATACGAACAAAACCCAAACAATAAACTTAGAAGATTCATCTAATTCAAATACATTATGCACAGCGTAGGTATTATGTAAAATAGGCAGTGAAATGATTACTTCTTCACATAGAATGTACATTTTCTGTAAACCAAAGGAATTTGTTCTATATTCATAGGGCAGGGTAAAAAAATATGTTATTATTTAATCGAATACCTACATTATGACAAACGCCAAATAACCCATCATAATATGTATAGGTATATACTATACCTGCAAGCACACCGTAAAATCGTTACGATTATAATTTGTAAACAACAAATAATTTAACCAACCATCATAGTGTAGAATGATTATAATACAATTATATTTTAATGTGTTAAAAAAAAGATAAAAATATAAAAATAGGTACTCAATTATGCCAAGTTGCGCTTCTGACGTTTTGGTACGCAGACGAAATATTATTGGCAAACAAAATAACCAGTATACGACAGAACGATTGGACCAGGGGAGAAGTTTATTTGGTATGGTGTACGAGAGCAAATTAGATGATGACGACAATCGAAGGAACGTGCTTACCGCAAGTATGTCAGTCGCTCTAACTCAGTATATAACGCGTGCACATTGCACGTAGGTAAGTATAAAACCCGTCGTCGGGGGGCACGGTTTCGAATTCTGTTTTGACACGAACACGGCCGCTGCCCGGCATGGATGACGATGATTTAATTTCGACGTCAATTGCAGCAGTCTATTCGATTATCAGGGGCACCCACACGTACATTGAGTGGGTAGGATTATTTTTCTGTTTCGCACAATATAGGTGTGCACCGCAGCTTCATTCGTGCAGCTGATTTCAAGGTCAGCTGTTCGTACTCGGCATAAATAAACACAAAACATAGTAATTGACTACAAACACGCAACGTGGTGGTGGCGGCGGTGGCGTTTACCGACGGATAACTTATCTGAATGTGTGTTCTACTTAATGGCTGACGAAACTATCCAGCCTCGTGGGCGCAATATTATTCCAAACAGCGACAACTCACCCTTCGCAGCCTCTCCCAACCCAACACGCACACCCTATCCTGGAAGCCGTAGCTAATGAAATACGCATCGGTCCGACGCTTTTATGGGTACCTGGCTGTGCTCGTGCAGTATAAGCAGGTGGATATGCAAACTTTGACGACGGGGAATAGTGGGTTTTGTTTGGCAAAGTTTCGAGGTACGACTGACTTAGGGTTGCTGTGAGTGCTGTATTATAGCGCCAAGGTGAGCTATTGGCGATTCAAACAGCCGGCAAGAAGACACGTCGGGATATTAACGATTTGTCTATTATTCGGGATTCATAACCAAAAAAGGTGTTATCTCAAAATATTAAATATTGTTCAGGATGATAGCCATTTTAAACTATTTTCAACTTGAAACTATATTATCTTTTATCGTAATATTTGATTTTTGTATGATGGGTACATCTGAAAATTCACATAAGTTTTTTTTTATCGAAACTTAACGTAAAAAACAAACATTTTAAACATTTCCGATAAGAACCAAAAAGTTCTTTGAATAGAACGCCTTGGGTGTAATTTTTTTTGAGAATGTGTTGTCTGTATTAAAATATATATTATTGTTTGAAAGTGGAATAAAAATGAACGTACATTGATCACGTGCACCCCTCCGTGGAGCGTGTTATTCGGCCAGCACGATTATTATCGGTTCAAAATAAATATATGCACGATTAATGTCGATGTCAAATAGCGACTCCTGTGTTAATCCACATATTATGAAATTATAAATCACGCATTTCTCGGTAAACGCGATGCCCTAAATATAGTATGCTTACTCATTAATTGATTCACACGGTCATAAAATGTATTTATATGAAAACAAAAACGTATTTCAAAATTATTCGAACAGAACCACCGTGGTTATTAAATTGATAATAATATTTTGTAGCAAATATATTATACTCGCTGTAGGTATGGATTAATATCGAATTAAAAATATTTGTAATTAAAAGACCTAATAGAGTAATGTCACACACTCACACTACTCCACATGCATTGATTTTTTTTTTCAACACACTATAAATAATTATTTTATAAATAGATAAATTCCAAATGAAAAGAACGAAAATTTACCAACCTTGGAACAGTATAAATACTATAAGTTGTATTAAAAACTTATGCCAATACGTTCAGTTTTGAAATTTCAAAAACTTATACCTAAAAATCCCACAAAAAATGACGAAAAGAAAATAATTAAATGTTTTGATCACACAAATATTTGTTTGCAAGTCGAAATAATTCTTAAAATAATTGATTTATTGGTAACCAGATTTTTTTCATACCTTTATATTTATATTAAAGTTGTTATGAAACTATTATTTTTCAAACATGCAGTTTGACCAAACAACATTATATAGATTAATGATTGAGGAGTAATCCGGATTTAAGATATAAAAATGATTCTATAATTATTTGAAAAGTGTACAAATTGAATTATAAATATAGTTTGTAAAATATGTACGAGGGAAAATAAACATGTGCTAGTAACAGTGACCATTGTGGTTCAATATTGAGTAGAGCTAAACTAATAATTATTGTTACGCCAAAGCCAATAGAAGGGTAGGAAATTGGTATTATACCTACCTATAATATTTAATAAATTATATTTATTCAGGCTATATTAGTATAACTGAATGAGTTAGATACTGTCAACAATAATATTAATATTGATAATTATTTGTAATATACCAAGCGGAAATATAGTTTAAGTTGAAAAAAAAAATAAAATTTAAATAAAGAAATACAGAAAACACAATAATTATGAGACAAATTCGACACAAGTAGATAATATAATATTGTTTGTTGTATTATAAAATATTTTATCATATTATTCAAACGAAATGTTAAAGATGATATGATGATGAACAAAATGTTTTACACATATGACACACAACAATAAGTGTGTTAGTATTGTCTTAACGTTGATGGTGCTATGATTGCAGTTTGAAGTAAACCGCGGAAAACTATCAACTGATAAATATAAAGATTTACATTGAGTAAAAAATAATGAAACGAAACTCTAAAATTGGAGTGCTTAGAAGTGACGAGTGTGTCGAAGTCCCGGCATGTTACTATTTTTTTTTTTATTTATTATTGAATACAATCACGACAGGACGATTTAATTTCAACACTACATATACCTAACACTAGAGCGAGACTTGCGTTCCTTTCGTTTGATAATAATATAGTTAATTGCAACTCGTAGAATGGTCATAATGTTAACGTCAAGCACATTATACATGAATAACAATAACGTATTAATATTAAATTTCGGCACCGCGCGAGTTTCACAGGGAACAATTTATATAAAAAAAAAAAATACGTAATATTCCACAACGTTTGAAAAGCGAAAAAAAAATATCTGAAATGATATATGTGTGTGAGTATAATAAAAAAAAAAAATAAAAAAACACCTCGTTCCGGGAACAAAAACACCATTAAACACGCGCACAGAGCACCAGCAGCACCGCCGCCAAGTTGGATTTCTCTGAACTCTGCGTTGTATCACCTGGTGTTTAATACACGTGACGGCGTGGTGTTTTTTCAATGGGCATAATAATATTTCATCGGGAAATAGGTTTTTGCACGACCCACTACCACCCACCACCACCACCACCACCACCGCCACCACACGTCGACGACGACGACTCGCTTCTATAATAATATAATATTTCGTATAACACGGTGTGTATACCCAGGTACCTACGTGAAGATGAGTCGCACGGCGGGAGAGGAAAGAGGGCGTTGGCCGCAGCAGCACACCGCCGCCACGCCGTTCTTTTTTTCGCCGAGGAAATCGAAATTCTCTCCGCCGTCAGATTATCGGCTCCGCGAGAGGGCGGCGGGCTAAAGGGTATAAACCCCGGGTTAGATTGGCCATTACAAGGGTGTGCTCGACCAACCCTGAAATGTCCGAGAGCGGAGTGTGGAGTGCGTATACAGGGCGCGCCGCGACGGTGAATTATTCAATGCACGGGTTATGTTTACAGTAGAAAGCGCCTGTTTCCAATTAACGGCCTCTCGAGCTGCAGCAGCGCGGAGGAATGTAAATAGAATTTTATTTGTCTCAAAAGAAAGACGACGACGACGACGACGCGCATCAGCCGAGGTCCACCACTTGACTGTGAAAACTTTTCAATTTTTAGGGCGAACGGCATGTGTGCCCAGATGGCATGGATGAGAACACTGTAAGCGTCGTCGTCATCGTCGTCTTCCGCCCGCAAGACGATGCCGACGACTAAGCGCACGGGGGGCGGAACACGGTGTGTATGGGGGACGAGGCTTATTGTTGTTAGTCGTGTCGTTTTACTTTCGTAATTAACTCGTGTGCTTTTCACCGCCACTATACTCGGTATTGTGAGACTATACGTATATATACTGCACGCGTCGTGTATATCACCGCCGTGAATAATAAATATAATTTCCCAGCGGTGGCGGAGGCAGCAGCGCCACCGGCAAGGGTTGTGGACGACGAGGGTGGAATGGAAGGCTTAAAATTTAAACACCCAAGGATAGACAGCGGAGGCGGCGGCGGCGGCGGTCGTGGCTGTAGCACAAAAGGAAAAAAGAAAACTTTTCCACGTCGTCGTCGTCGTCCATAATAGTGAAAAATTAACCTTAATGCCTAACCAGAAACGACGCGCTCTTATATTATAATCAACTCTCCATCTTTGTTGTGGCCTTGACTAGTTCCAAACACGCAAACGTTTTTACCCGTCCGTTCCGTCGCAGGGTAGAATGTTTGTATTTAAATACATGCCCGCTGCAGTGCAGCTCAGTAAAGAACCACATCGTTCGAATCGGATTTCAATGTCGCACATAATAATATACATAATCAAGACCGCAAAGATGGAGATGGCGTATCGGTTGACAACGAATTCTCAGTAAAAAAAAGAACTCGTATAATATTATAATTACGAAGTTATAAATTAATATTTTTAACTAAATTGTCTTTAATAATACGAATAACGAATACAGTATTTAAAACGATTTTATAGTAAGTCCATCCATTGATTTTATTCATTGTATTTTTGTTATTGTTTATTGTATGAACGTCAATTTATAATATTCATTGATAACTTCGATAGTTTTAAACTTAATACAATTCTCAAGGGACACACTATAATGTTTTCCAACAAACCGATTTTATTTTTTGTTAAAACGGTAACTATTCTCAGTTCGTATAAAAAGTATACTATAAATGTTGTAGTGAGCTTTCAAAGAAAAAGATAAAATACAAATACAAAAGATCTTTCTTAATAATTATTGTATAATTGGTAGCTACATCAACACAATATATTACTCAAAAGTAGGAAAAATTATTGACAGTGATAAATGATAATTCAAAGAAAAAGATTTTAAGAAAAATTGTAAGTTATAAAATCACACTTTTTAGAATCTACAATAAAACTGCAAAACATTTTATTTTATTATCGATGTGATTTCCAAACTTAAAGATCATACAAAACAGAAACTACATATTATATGTGTTATAAGAGGTTTACAATCAATTTAATGTGAGTATTTACTATTTGTATCATAAATAATACAATATATAAATGTTTCAAATTTCAATAAAATACTGATTTAAGTCGTTGTATTTTAATGTCCAGTAAATATATTCAAATAAACTCAACTAAATACTTTAATATTTGTTAGTTTTCATATTATTTATGCATCATTGAATGTAACATATTAAAGTTTAAAGTACCTATTTTAAGATGGAAATGTTATCAACCTGGTTTTTGATTTTCAAATCTAAGTTGTGCTTAAAATGTAGATTATTTAAACTTTAAAGAATTGCACGTGAACATGATATATAATTATTTTATTTTGAATTGCATATTATTATTATTGAATTAAGCATAATAACATTATTGTTATACCATTATTAAGTAATTACACCTACTGATTGTTTGAATTGAAACAAAATACATAAATACTATAACATAATTACATAAAGGAATGTTTGCCTCGTAAGATCATGGTTATGAAGTCAATAATACCTACTTTACAATTAAAATAAACATATTTTTTCGATATAAATCTAAGTATCAAATCTCTACAGACAAATATTGCTAGTAGTAAAATAAATTTTTAATTCATATGTATTTAAATGCCTAACATTGATTTGGTACCTAGTTATGTATGATTGAACATTTATATTATATTTATACAGGGCCATTCATGTAAACTTCCCAACAATTGCAATAATACCATCCACGTTTCGTTTTGTACGACGATTTGTTTGTAAAGGACGTCAAGTGAAAACATTGTTAACACAAATTTCAGTCCACGTAGGTATATATCATTTCCTGTTTATAGCTTATAAATTCTACGGAAATACTGGATATGGGACGAGAAACTAAGCGCAGGCTTAATAATTTATCTCGGTGTGACATCCCGGGAACACAGAAATATTTAAATGCAATTGTTCCCAACAAACCCAAAAAAAACCGTGTATTTTCCAATTTTAGAAAAAATATATAAAATGTTATAATAAATATGCTTTATGATTAAATGTGGTTTTCATTTATTTTTAAACATACTTAGCAGGCCAGTGAAATCGATCCTCCGGTCGAGTCGAGGGTCACCATAGGGTTTTTATTGTTGTTGTACGTATACGCACACATGAGTTTATCCTTGTGTTCTCCTATTGTTGGACAGCAGTAAAAAAAGGAAAAAAGATTTAATGGCGTAATGTCCAATATAATAATGGTTTATTTTTTTTTTTAGGGGAGGGGATGTTAAAAGTTTTTCGGCCCTACATAAATTTCAATCGTAACCATTGTGACTATGGTTTTTTACGATCAAAGACTTAACGGGATCTTGTACTAAGAATTGTAAAATCAATTGAAAACACATTGTATTAAAGGCTTAGAGGAAAATTTCGAACTTTTAACAATCTGATTTTAGACGTTTAAGCATTTATTTTTAGTGAGTGTAAACTATTTAAATGTATGTATACAAATTGATTAAAATTGATAAAAATCTGTAAAACTGAAATTTAATTTGATTATAAAAAATAATCAAACGACTATAATTCGTAAGTTTTTAAATAGTTTTCAATTATATTTATAAACCTTTATAAATTCCCACTAAATCTAAAAATCAATACTACAAAATAATATATTTATTCATTTTTTCAAATACATTTTAGATTCAGAGTCATTGAATGCTAGTACCTACGTATATAAAAGTCAAATTACCAAAAAAGGAGTTGTAAAACTATTTGATACAAAATTACTCCCGATCCGTCACCATTTGAATAAAAGAAAACGAAAATATTTCGATTTATTTGTCGTCACAATATATTTTTGGAAACTGTAGAAAGTCATATTTTGAAAGGCAGGTGTATTAATATTATTGTCTTTTTGGCAGTCACATTACTTCCAGTTTTCCTGGACAAATATTTCTGATTTAGTTTATTCAACGATTTTCGAATAACAACACTAAATGTTTGACGACAAATTTATTGCCTGCTTGAGATGCGTATAAGCAATTTCATTAATACCGCAGGATTTATGTCCGGATTAATAACATTGTCTTGAACGCGAGTGAAGTGAGTTAATTCGATTTATTTTCAAGTCATCCTTCGTTGCGCAATAACGACGAATGGAATCCATCAACGCGCTTATTCCGTTACAATACGAAGTAACCAGAATATGTAAAATAGTAATACAGTAATATTTCATTACTATATACTAAATCAAGTATACAACAATAAACAATAAGTTTTAATATTTGGTAGATATAATATTATAGAAATAATATTGTATTAAATTCCGATACAGTTCATTTATTTGAAGATAGAAGTACGTACGTGAAAAAAATATTTTATTTTTTATCAGATAATTAAAAATAATTAATTTGTATAAAGTGGAGGCGGAATCATATAAAAATGTTAATAATTAATAAAAACAGAGTTGGTTTTTGACTTTCTATGTAAAAGAGAAAATAATAATTACTGCAGGTAATTTAAAATAACACTCATTGAGAATGGATAGAAAATTATTTTTAAGCTCATCCAGTCATCGCGCAAGTAGATTTAATGCAAATTAAAAAAAAAAACCTTTATAATTACTTATTTATAAAACCAATAACTTTCTCGCTACGCCGCCCAGAACCTAAACGGTTAATCACAGTAAAAATAGAAAAAAAACTAAGCCGATTGTAAAAAATATTAGCAAAAGGATAATAAAAAAATTCTTTATTTACAAAGGTTCTGGTGCATTATTCTTTTCTATCATGAATAGTAGGTTACAAGAGATAGGTATACCTCGACAGAGCAGTACAAGAATACAGGGTGTAGGGATTAATCCAAGAAGAATTAATGCTCTATCCGGAAAAGGGTTAAGCAAACAACGTCAGGTGTATTTATAATATCATATTTTATTATGCTCCATTCACAACAGCAGCAAAAATAAAAACTAAAGTTACAATCGCCACCGACGTTTTAATTTTTAGAGACAAAAACGCATGCCTGAAGATTTCTCTTATGCGATGAATATTGTAGGCGGGTCGGTGAGATATTCACACAGTTTTAGCACCCATTACAATTTAGGTATAGTCGTTCCTATGTCAGCGAGTTATACAGTTTTATAATAAATGACAATATTATATTTAATTGTTCCTCTTATGGAATGCGTAGAGACCGCGAAGATCTGTTTGAATTCCTTAGAATACAATCACGAAAACTATGCTAATAGAAAATGCAGTTGCCGAGAAACGACTGAAGACTGTTAGAGTAATTTCTATTTCAGATTCTAATATTGTTTTGGTAGGGAATATTAAATATTAGTATGTTTCATGGTATTAAAAAAAAATAGTTGAAAAATAAAACTATCAACTACATTTGCTTTCAAACAAAATAGGTATAGTTAAGCTCTAACACATATTTTATAAAAATGAAATTATTAACCATTACATTGATATTTGAAAACCATAATTAAAATCTTTTGTTGCTAATACAATTTAATAACCACTGATTAAACTTGTCAATTGTAAATTTGAGTTCTTAGACTAGTAAAGCGCATTATTAAAATATTTATAAACCAATTTTACCTTTTGTGCGACGAAAACTTCGTAAAGAGCGCAAACTCCGGCTATTGTGATCCCTTGTTCTTTGCACAGCATAGCTACGCACAAGCAAACCACAGAAAGTGTTAAAGGCTTCCATCCTGAAAGGCAATAATTGTATCATTGAGTTTTAATAACACAAAGTAATTACATTTTATTATATTTTTAATTTATTCACTTTTCAAAAAAAAAATCAAAAGACCATAATTTATTTACCGGAATATTTTTTCCTTTTGGTTGCTTCTGTATACAATAGATACGCAGATAAGTAAAATACCGACGATAGCGTCTCTGCTCGTCCCACCACACCAGTCACCTAAAAAACATAGGTCAAACCAAATATAATTAGTGAGTTTATAAACATTTGTTAGGTTGGTGCTCAGTACAATATTATTCGCATATTCAATTATTGCGAGCGAAATAAAAGTAATTTTCAGAAAATGGTATTTAAATCTAGGGCATTTACACCAAAATAAATAATAATAAGCCATTTGAATATTATTTTGTTGTTGAATTCATATTTTTGGATATTTTATAAAACATTTTCTTACTAAAGCTACTATTTTATAACAATGTTTATCCTGCCTAATTCTGCTGTCCTTTATATTGTTCACTACATCGTCCGGTCGTTTGCTAATGACCCAACCGTGCATGTTAAATGACAATTAGTTAGAATCATCCTTTCTCATCTCATAATCAGAAGAACAAAGCAAAATTATAATCTTCTAAAATGTAATAACATGTCTGTAATTGTTATGCTAAACTACTCACTGACCTATTTAATAGGGATGGTTTTTATAATAATATAATGATTTTACTATGCATAGTCCACAAAATTTTTGTTTAGGATGGTTTTAATTTGAAAATTTAACATTTTTTAACATAATTTAAGTACCTATTAAATGTGGATTCAAAGTTGACGTAATAGTCAGAAATATTTAAGTTAAATTATAAACGAGGCATGAACATAAATACAAGCGTATGACATTTGTTTCCCCGGTCTCTAAATTAATAATGTATGTTTAAATTAAACTAGAAAAACACAATTTTTAATACCATTTTATAAACTCATTGATATTCCAAAGTTTTTAAACTTAATTATATTTTTATTTTCAAACTTTAAAAAGGTTGGTACATTGTTACATTGACTTTTTAATTTTATTAGTATATATAAACAACCAAACATTAAGTGATAGGTACCTATAGCATGTAGTGGATATGAAATTGAAATTAGTAGTTAGGTACTGTTTGGAACAAGAAGTTTCAATGTTTGAACACCTATACTAAAAAGTAGAGTTACATTTTTTTATAGGCTATACATAGGTTTAAACAAATAATAAATATTTTCGCGCAAATATATATTATGAATATTTATTAAAATAATTATTTTTTCTTACTGAATATCTTATTCAAATAGTAAATATTTTATTTATCAAAATTATTTGAATTATTTAATTGCATAGTAGATTCACAAATGAATTAATGAATTTACTAATTTGAGTATATATATTATATACCTACCTGATATATATATATAATATATATATATATATATCAATTTGAAGATCAATTATAACAATTAAAAATATAGGTACATTAAAAAAATAAAAATACATTTCGGCAATAATATGGTAAGTAACACTATTTGATTGTTGTTTAAATGTCAAAATACTATCGTTTTACGAATGGGAAGTTTCAATGGGTATACCACGAACTCAGATTTAATTGGACCCACTCGTCTAGGGACGTTTCACTGCCAGATATTAATTTAGGATTACTCCGTTGGTGCGTTATAATAATGCACATTGGAATGAAATGTACATTTTTCTCTCTCCTATCTCTCTCTGCCCCCTCTCTCACCCCGTTCACCGACTGTACATTTTAGGGACATTTAATTAAAATTGATATCGCTTAGGAATATCGATATGCGATAACTCTAGACACTCAAATCGGTAGACCAAACCACACCTATTGTCAGATCTCCGTGATGATTTATGGCATATGTGTTTTACCAAATCAAATGCGCATGCCAATAGTCCTCGAAAAAGGGCACAAATGAATTTACAAATGGTGCGTCGATTCTTTGACTTTACCTTTGTTATGTCAATCATATATATATTAGAAAATCCTTAAGAAGTTCAAAACTATCGATTTATGTCAGTATTTTTCATTCCCAGGGTATGCATACAGATAAGTGACATACAGTAGTGAAACACCCAAAACTACTTAGGCAATTGTAAATTTGATTTGTTTATGTACGAATAAAAAAGATATTAAATTAAAGATACTTATCGTGAATTATATATATCTATCTATGCTTTGTATAATGGAGGTAGGAAAAAAATGAACAAATAATTTTCGTAGAGCGACAACGAAGTTTCTCTTTTAAATATTCAAATAACAGAGAACTTGGCACAGCCGAAGACTTATAAAAACCTCTATTTTCTGTGTTTGTTTAATTATACTCTAAACGGGTCGCAGGATATTTTCTGTATGTCCTTGAAAAGAATCCCTGTGGACTTTTGAACAAACGACATTTCACTCGGCATTTATATATTATTCATTAGTCGTTCGACGCTTGGGTTGTGTTTGTAGAGCACTCGTTTTTCGCTACTAACAACTCAATTACACCTGTGAGGGTCAAACCAATTAATATCTTCATCGAGAATAAAAAAAATCATCTTTTATTTTTACTCGGTTGTTAATTATTAATTTTTTCCCACTCAAATACACTTATATTGTGTTTTCATCACATCTTAATTTTGTCAAGAATACGGATTTGTTAAGTTACCGATTACAGAACTCTGTAGTTTTGAAACTATTTTTCAGTAAAACTGAGTAGGGCTGCAAGTTGTGTACAAAACTTTTTCTCACATTGCAGAATAATAGCGTGTAACCTTCAAAACTTTAAGACAGCAAAAAAGTTAAAAAATTAATTACTGTCCATCAATGGTTTGATATTAAACTTTAAATTACTACACAGTCGTCTAAAGTTACATACTAACTGGTCTTAAAATATGTCACTTTCATACTTAGATGTCAAGCAATGTGTAACTGTCAACAACATTCGTTTTAATTTACTTTATATGAATTCAATATATATAAATGTAATATGTACAGTGTACACACCCCAAACTAACGCAAAGTAAAAATAATTCCAAAATGTTTTAAACATTTCAATGATTTTTTAGAAATCATCACATTGTGTTTGGTACATTCGTTTGCTTAATGGACCCTGTAAACGTGTGTTTTTAAGGAGTTGTGTTTAGACAATTATATCGGTCCTTGCGGCCATAGTTCGTCTAAGCGTATGTGTAATAAATTATAATAAGTGAGTGCAAGCTCCCCAGAAAAATATTCGAAATACATTTATGGCCGTGAAATAGCAATACGCATGACAACAACAATTTAAGTACTTCCAAAAGTCAGATTTAAAAAAAAATGTAAAGAGCTTTGAATGCATATACAAGTCAATTACTTAACACTTTTTCAACTTAAGCAAATTCTTGACGGGAACAACATTTTAAGTTGCTTTCATTTCTAAAACCGTATGTTAAAGATATTAAAAACCATTAAAAATATAGAATACATGCACTGACCAACCAATGCAAACCGAATTTCTTTATCAAATCAAAAATGTTTGCATTTTTTAAATCGAACCATTAATTTTTGTCAGTCACCGGCAAGGTCGTTTTGATGAAAAATGGATAAGATTTGCAGGGACCTTAAGGAAAATTCGTACTGCATTAAACATGAATTTAAATACAATTCTATACACATCATCACAAATTATACTATAATTCGTACATTTAAATCGGCATTTAAAAAACATTAATAATTTTGTACAGTATTATATTTTATCAGATTTTCGCTTTTTTTCTGCTTAACGAGTAAATTGCATGACTGAAAATAACGAGACCTGCGTATATTAAGTAGATGAAGGAAGGGTTGTCAATGATATTGTTAATGGTAGTGCGAGCCAATGCAAATTAATTTTACAAAGTTAAATATACTCATTTTATTCTGACAAAGCTCGTTTTAAGTAAATAAGTCCATACAAACTCGAGCGTTTACACAAATGTACAAAAGTTGAGTTCGAATAATGCTTATAATCTATTCGAAAATATCTGTTGTGTTACGAATGAACCATGGACGAAGCAAATTGTCGACGTCGATAATGATGATACGTGCGTTTAAAACAAAAACCAGACGTTCGCTGTTCGGGAATTTTACAAACACAAATAAATCAGTTTCGAAACGTCGATGTTTATGTTTAGTAAGCGAGCGTTATTGGATTCATCCATCACTGAATGTCAATAAAATGGCTGACGAAATCTGAGAACAGTCCACCAATAACTGCAGCAATATCACAAATACCTCGACAAATACTTTATATATTGAACGGTACCTAAATTGACGCTCATCGGTATCTGCGGTCCGAGCACGTACGCGATACAGCCGATGGACATTCGCTGGTCTGTTGTGTTATACGGTAACACACGAAATCTACAGACTTACGAGATCTTCGAGTCCCGACAAACGATAAACAATAATAATATAATATAGCAAAATGAGAGACGGGAGGTTATAGGTCGGCCGATCAATATTGTTGTTGGTTTCTAGACTCTCATACCGTAGGATTGTATGTGGAGGTATATATAGGGCATTATTATGCGAAAGGCTAATAAAAATAATATTAAAACACTACACCCTCCTGACTTTCTTTTTCTTTTTTTTTAAACCTGCAAGGCTCTCGACACGCAACTAGTGAGGGCGCAAGCCTATTAATAAGCTCAAATCGCTTGCAGCGTCCCCACCCAACGGCGTACGTTGTATGCAAATCAACTCCCTCTAGACGGATGTTTGTATCATTACGTGAAATTTTTTATAAACAGCCGTGTATTGCAAACTGAAACGACGGAGAATTCGCTAAATATAAGTTTGCAATCATCGATATTGCAGATACCTATATATGCGATGATAATAACTATCGAGTGTAATGGTTTTTCTCTTTTGTTTGAATATTAAAAAGTATGTTTCCAAAAACACTTTGTTCAAAATTAAACAATGTATCCGTAATATTGTTAAAATTACAAAAGTGCAATATTGATATATAAACAAAAAATAACTATGCCTTTTCTTGTTGTTTTTTTTTTGATCTTGAACTTCAACCACAGAAGCTTATTAACTACCTATGTAATTACAATACAATTCAGGTTTTTTTCCTACTTACATTTCGTGGTATTCGTTAACGATTGTTATGGTTGTTTTTACCTGACGAGCTCTCCGTAATAATTAATTAATTCACATTAATTTTTATACTAAACATTGTGTAAATTTAAAAGCAACGTTACTCGTGCAAGGCATCTGGATAATAAACCAAGATATATAATGTGTAATGATTTATATGAATGATGTGAGCAATTAGTATCTACCTAATTTAAGTAGTTAGTATAAATTATTAATTTCTTATTCACACCAAGTCATTATTATGTATTGAAAAAATACAACAAACTAATTGTATTAAACAATTATAATAAATTGCACACATATCAAAAAAAAAAAAATAAATCAAATGCGTGGAGACTAGATTGTATGCAAATATTCTACATTAAATTTAATTAGACAACATTTTAAATTGCGAATAGCTTTTATATACATGTCACGAAGACGTAGTTTATGAAAATGTCATGGTAGTCAAAGATTAAATTTCCCTTTGGGTTTTATTCATTATAAAAATATTTACAGTGTTAATACCCAAAAATAAACACGCGATTTTATATAGCTTATAATAAATATAAATAACTGAATAATACTTACGGCCTCTGTGTGTATGGGGTGAATAGCAAAAAGCATAGCAGCCATAAAACTAGTGAACTCGGACGCCATTATAGTATGACAGACTCTGTAAAATAAATAACAAAAAAAAAAACCGTACATGAATACATTGTTAAAGTATATTTACTGAACAGGAAATATTTTTTAATGGGGAAAAAATGAGACGTCGTTGGACGACGGTGGTGAAATAATATAATGAAAAACATTATACTTAATGAGACTATATTGTAATATCAAATAATTATATAATTTGTTTTTTATATAGGTAAGGTTTTAAGACGTAATAATATTATAAAATATGAAAATACGATAAATGGATATGGACATTATGTTTATATCGTACCTATAATATTCTTTAGGAAATATCGTGATCTTTAGTCCCTAGGAGTATTAAAGTAAGAATAAATCCTCGGTTGCAGTCATTATAATTTTTTAAAAGGTATACAAAATAAAGAAATATGGTCAAAGTTTAGTTTTTAAAAGAATTAAAACCATTCGTCAACTTTGTTTATTTGTACGTATAAGTAAGAATATCTCAAAAGCACATTCTTGAAAAAATACCTATCCGACAAAAAAAAATTTCAAATCAAAAATAAATAAAACATAATATTGTAACAATGTTTATAGGCGAGGTGTGAATTGTTGTTTTATTTATAAGGCTGATAGAGTTTGAACGTAGGTAATGTTAAATCAAACTCTAAAAAAATATAATCAAAGTCAACAAAACATGACATCGAAAAAATATTTGATACATAAATAGAACGATATTTAAATAAAAACTAATAAACAATTGAAATTGATAATTAATTAAAAATTATAACAAATTTGTTCGATATGACGAACAGAACTATGTGTAAGCTGGATTTTTCAAAAAATATTTCAGTTACTAATATACTTTTATATATTGCAAAAACAATTACATTAATGAATTTTTGTTTTCAGTGTTAAAAACTAAAGAACGATTTGATATAGAGACACCAATTAAATTATAAACCATGCGTATAATACCTACTGTTGGATTGTGAATGGCAATGCTAAAAGTGTATTGGTTTTTCCAGAGGTTTTACAATAATAATATAGTTTTTCTTTTTGTTTTTTTTTTGTCTAATCTGTTTTAAAATAGCTTGCTCGAATAAGCATGAAACTCAATATAATATTTTTTTTTTCGTCCATCGGCGGCTAAACAATCAATTGTTACATATTAGCAGAACATTAAAATAATAAACTATAAGAAATTAAATAATATAAATAACAAATTAATATCTTAGATAATCGACAAGTTAAAGACTTATTCAAAAATTTAAATTATTAAAATTAGCATGGTGCAGTATTTTGCACAAGGCTGATTGTAGCCATCATAGGAAGTAGTGGGGAAGTAGACATTAAAGCGTTAATGGTTTCTGGATAAGTATGCATTAACACGTACATTTATGCTGGACAGAAATCGAGTTTAATTGAAATGAAAATTCAGTACAAAAAATGTTTAGTTGAAATAATAGGTTTTAAAATAAGTCTGAAGTAATCATATTATTACAAATTTGTGTTAAATTCCTACCTACCTACATATTGGTACGGTTACAATTATTTTCTCTGAATACAAAGTAGGTAAAGGTTTATAAACAAACTATACCTACACATGTAATTTACCTTTGTTTAAGGATCCTTATTTTGATATCGTTAAAATACAATTTATTATAATTTATGCGATTGTGTAATAGAAGAACCCTAGAAAGTAATTTTCTACCTATCTTCTGTACAGTAACATGATGTAACATGCGTTTAGTGCGTACAAATGTACGTATCATAATATATCTAGCCGGTGGGTCATCGGCGAGAAAAACCACAACCTTCGGAGGATATAAAATAGAATCGAGGTTAATAGTAGTTTCATATATTATTTGAAAAGAGTTTTTCCATATTATTAAAGTAGCTATTCTTTATTGTGGTACTTATATGCGCGGAGGGGGCGGATCGATTAAAACGTGTGCAAAACGCCGTTGAACTATATGGACAAAAGAAAGTGAAAATAACCCTTGAAAGGGCGCAGGAAGGGTGTGAAAGGGTAATAATTTTCCGGCGACCAAAATACAATGGTTAAGCCTGCCCTTAATAATACATGGGATCCTAATGGTGTTTACTTATTATAATATATTGTATAATGTATATCACAAAATATTAAAAGTTATTTGATCATCACCAATGAACAATGAATAAGAGTAATAAAAGTTAAGTAAATTAGAAGTTTACGAAACTTTTCTTTTCGAGTTGGGTTATGACTTATGGGCTACGACATAGTACCATGTTTAAATAAACATAAGGTATATAGTGTACCTAATTATTACCATCGAGCTGAAAGTTGAACATTCTTTTTACCAAATCACTCGTTATAAATCAAATAGGTGAACTCCAACAAATTGTTTTTGAACACGTTGATAACATATTTTGTTAAATTGTAATAATATCTTCAGTAATTTAATTAAAAAATTAAACGTACCTATTAAGTATTCACCTTACATAAATTATTTTTGTATCTTGTACGGATATTAAGAAATAAAAGCAAATAAATTTCTGAGAAATTGCTTACATGTTTAATTTATATGAATGATAAGAAGCAGAAAATAAAAGTGAAGTAAACATTAAGAAAACCACCGAGTGTAAAGAAATTTGTCAAAACGATAAAGCGTGTGGATGACAGGGAACAAGTCTACGGACGGCCATAAACCTTGGTAAACAGTTTCTTAATAGGCTTTAATGGTTTGCGTTCCAAATATAAAGTGCACAAAGACTATAATTATATATATTATATTATTGTTATATGGTCAGACTGAATGTTAGCTTCATAAACATTCTTCTTCCATTACTAGTAATGGATTATTGTTAAAATGAACAAAGTTTATAATAATTTGCGTGAACGAACACAAAGAATTGTTTTTCCCGTATCCACTGTGAACGATGAAAAAGCGCTTTAATTTAGGTATGAAAAATTGTTAAAATTAATACGATAAATGGGAGCTGTCGGAAATTCGTCTGGATTACGTCGTTGTGTTGTCTCGATTAAACATGGGATTCCAGCCAAGAAATTTGTTACTGCAGTATAAGCCGCATAGTAAACTGAAAAGGATCTTTCGTTTCTACCGATTCAATGTGGGTACCTATATACTTAATTAGTTATTACGGTTTATCATCAGATATATATATAATATAACTCATATTGTTGATAGCATGCGTTTTATACGTATTAATTATTCATAACGTTTCCTGGGGTATATTTAAATACAATTAATATTAAGATCGTTGTTGCACGTGTTGATTAATAATACTGTTGGAAACTCCAAAGTAATAAGATAAAATGCATAGGCACTATTTTAAATACCTGCAGGTACGAATTTGAGATGAAATGAGCTTTTATATTTAAACTAGATTTAAACTATTGAGTTTACTTGAAAATGAATATTATACCTGTTCATACATATATTATTATAATTCAAATTTGAGAAATTTGTTGGTTATTTTTCTTTTATATCCGTAAACTTTCAGTTAGGTAGCTACACCTATAAATAATTGAATATTAAGATCCGTTAGTATGGGCGGTAAGATGAATGAAGTAATAATGATAGGATATGACCCTACTCAAACCTCTAAGCTTCATAATTAAATAACTTTATTTCATTTTATATTAATATAAGTTGTCAGTAATAAATAATTTTACATTAAATAAAAATGATATACTTATTATGCATACATAATAAAAGAAAAATATAACAATAATAATAAGACACAGTGAAATATTTAAAAACTTTGGAAAGACTAAGTTATTTAAATGTTTTAAGACTTTAAACATAATATATATATATATATATATATATATATATACATACATATATGATTAAACAACAATATATAGGTATAAATATAAATAATAAAATCATTTTAAGTACGACCATATGCAGATTAAGTTTTTCATTTCATAACTGCAGAGCTGCAGTCGAGAAAATATTATTGATCCACCAAGGAAAACAAATTTGATAATCCCCTCCTCCCCCCCCCCCCCCCAGCAATCGAACATACTTATTATTTATTAGCAATATTTTATAAACATGTTCATACTTAATAAAATTAAAATGTAAACAAAACGTTTATGTTTACGCATGGATATGTTAGTTTTTAAAATATACGAGTACATATTTCAATGTACTGGAATGGAGGAGATACATACATACCAAAGATTATTTTACTTAGGAGGTTCATTTTTTTTTGAAATACCAAGGGACCGGGAAGGTAGCTAGCTCCAACTGTTTAATCGAAATATGTGCCACAAACCCAAGCCGCATATGTAACGGGATACATTTTTTTTAGTGGTTTTTTTCGTTGTTCAATAACTAGTGACGGAATTATAGAATCAGAATATTTCGTATGTTATTTTTCACTAAAGAAATACGTTTAGATAACATTTAGGTAACGTCGAGGGTAACATAATTAAATCAATCAAATATAATTATTGAGGGCATCCAAGTATACTTTGAAAAATAAATTATTTGAGCAATTCAAATACTTCAGAAGTACATAATTTATCGTTATCATTTAGAAGTAACAAATGTATATAGTATAAGTATATACATAGTTATGAGGCCGTATAAGGGAATTCCTTTAAAATATATTGTATATTCTACATAAATTCAGATTTGCAATTATTTAGATCATATAGAAATATAAGATATTAATATTAGATATACCTATTATAGAAATATATACATTTCAACCACAGCAAGTTAACAATAATTTAGTTCATTAGTATAATATTATACCTATATAGTTTACATAATTTAAAAATAAACGGCTACATTTCTTGCTCTGATAGAGCATTAAAATTGACATTAAATTAAAATTTCAATATCATATTCATTTTTATATTAAGAGCATAAATATCAAATACATTATGATTATAATATTATTAAATATAAACGTGCAGGTATATACTAATAAAATACAAAATATTAACTTTCACACCTAACAATAATATTTTTTATTTAATTTTGGAGTATATAGAGATTATTGTTAGTTGAATGTAAAAACATAATTGGAAATATAATTTTATTCCATTTATTGAATAATATGAAACGAGCATCTGTCGGAATACGTTTTTAAACAAATTTAACGCGTATTTAATTTAAAGCTCCTGTAGTGTAGGCACCAACTATTACATCGGTTTGATAAAAAATAAATGTATGTGCGGGTAATTATTAATGTATAAAAGGATAAATGTAAATTATAAGGAATTCTAAGGTATAGAGTCGTTCAAAGTTCTAGGGCCCATAGTGGTTTTAGGAGGTGCAAAGTTTTCACAAAGTTTTGTTTTTCGAATACTGTTGCTGGGATTAATAATTTTATCATGGAAGGAGTATTTTGTACGGGGTCAAATTCTACGCATTTTGTAATCCACACAGCTAGACATGGCTCTCAGATTCACGTGTGTGAATACAAAGTTGTAATATAGTTAATGAGATTTGCACCACAAAAGTGGATAAATTACAATCCTTTTCTTTGATTTTGTAATAAATGTTTTTCCATAATCCAATTTTATCTCAATTTTAACTAGGTACAACAAATGTGTTTTTACATAACAGGTACATGATTAAAACTCACCGATAGTAGAGAACACTTGTTATGGCGTGGAGTAGTATGTTCACAAGATGATATCCCATAGGTTCCAACTGATGGATCATGTAATTCCATCTGAACGTTAAAACCGTTAAAGGTCGATATGACTTATGACTTTGTTCCTGAAAAAAAAAGAAAAAAACGTTGAAATACAAAACTACAATTATTATCTATACCTACCTACAGTGTTCTTATAAATAAAAAGAAAACAACGGGAAGTCACTTCATAGATATAGACGGTTTGTATTAAAATATAAAATAAGATAAAATTAAACGAAATAAAAACAAAAAAAAATACTTATAGATATTTGTTTTTATATATTTGTAGGAATATTTTACCTTGTGCATTGGCGTGCCCCAAAAATCGTTGTAAAATATGTTCCATACAGGAGTTTGAGGTTTTAGATCTCGGTTGTCTTTTATAGCACTAATGTCATCGAACACGAAGTCGCAGTAGAGACTGTTGTAGTAGCATGCCAAGCATGTAAAAAATATTATTGACGATACGGCTACCGATGACGCCATGGCGCTGCTTCACTTAGTGATCTGCAAATGTTTAACATAAATATTCAAATAAAAAATTACGATGTTTTGTGTTTTTTATGAATTATTACATGAAATTACAGGGGAAAACACGCAGGTATAAAGTAAATTATAGGTATAATATAGTTTATTTTATTTTATTTCGGTTTGCTTAGTACCTCGCCTAAGTAGACCTACCTTTTACTCAGTTTTTTGTTTTGTTTTAATTGTATAGATTTAGCACGTTTTGTTTTACTTAACAAAAATGTGTTTAAATTGCAAATAACGATACTAACTAACAAAATACTTTTACCAACAAAAAACAAAACTACTAACCACAACAACAATAAAATTATTATACTTTATTTGAGATTTCGATTTTCTCAATATTTAGTGGGTACCCTGCTGTCACCTGTACCACGTAGTTTGTATGTAAAAAAAACGTATGACCTACACCTACCTGCATATTTCAAAGTTATATGAAAATGTCGTTTAATAATATCAACTGCCTATTTATAAAGGAGATAAATGCATTTGCAGTTTTTCATATTTATTCCGGCATTTATAAACGTTTTATACGCTCTTTAACATAAATTTAACTTTGTTGACAAAGTAAATCCGCCGTTAGTGAATATGCATAGATAGGTGTTAAGAAAACGTTATTGGTTATGTTTATTTTAAAAACGTACCTATAGACTATTTGTTTTTTTATAAAGGTTGCTTGTACATATCGGTCAATGTTAACGTTTTACATTTTTGAAATGTAACAAAAAAATACAATTTAAAGTATTAAACCTGGTGCGTAGAATATTGTTTAGCTAGTAATTTTTTTTCTAGTTATTTTTTACAAGTATACCGAACAAAAGAAAACTTTCGTAAATGTTTGCATATTTTTAACTTTAAGTTTTTCCCTTTTTTCACTCAAAGTAGGTAGTTGTGACTCAGTACTAAATTATTCGTTTTAAGTGTTATTATAATACGCAGTAGTCTAGCTAGTTACACAAAAATAGCATAACAAATATGATGAACAGATAAATTTTACGCGAGTTAGGTACATATTATTATAAATTATTATGATGTTTGTAAATGTTTGTAGTTCTTAAGCAAATATATAATACATAATTCAATAATTCCGAATTCAACCTCAAGTTTTCAATGGGAAAAGTGTCACATAAAGGTACGTAAACATGTATAATACACCTATATTTCGTAAATATTTCAGTAATGGTCGAGAATATTATTATTATTATTTTAATTTTAATTTTAATCATGTCGTTATGCATTGCAAATAAAGTTGTGATAATTATGGCATAGCGCTTATGCTGTAAAGATTTTACAGAGAAAATTATATAAAATTAAAATGAAATCAAATAAACATTCCATCGGAAGAATATAAATAAATAAATAAATACAATTCAGTTCGTTTGTAAAACACGACGTGTTACGAATATTAATTATACAACTATAGTGTGTCTTTCAGCATCAATAGGTACGTGTAAGTAGACTGTATATACACTCAGCTTTGTTAGACAAAGTTGTTCAGAATACTGTTTGAAGAAGTCGACTAAAAATGTAGAAGATTCCCCCGAACTATACAATAAGTCAATAATAATAACTAAATATTATAATTTAATAGGATTTAATTTCGAATTTCGAAATGAAAAAGTTTTTAAAAAAAAATGTATTAATAAGCACCCAGTTCCAATATAATTTTGTCCACAAAAATACGTTCTACGGATATAATGATCATATTATAAGTAGAATCAACCAAATTTGAAACATTTTTTTTTTTTTACTAATTTGAAGGTAATATTCTTAGTGCCACATTGAACTCCGTTTTTCAATATTTTAATCTCAAACATAATAATATTATGTCTTTAAAAATAATAAAAATTTTAAGCTATTTTGCTTACAAATTATATTATACCATTAATTGAAATAAAATAAAAATCGGAGTTCAATGCAGGAAATATTCTTTTTTTAGATAAAAAAAATAATTATGAAAATCCGACAATTCTATAAGGCTTGAGAATTCATTTCCTGTGAAGTAATTTTTTTCGATATAATATACCGTATCAACCTCCCTCCAATCTCAAATAGTTCCGAGCAATAGATTAGTGTGGAAAAGTATTATAATTAAAGTATAAACTAAAATATAAAATATAATATTCAAAATTTATAGAATTGCGGAAAATTTTAAAACCGGTATCAGGCCCCTTAAGTATACACAGCTATCACAACATAAAATAATAAGTAAATCGAGTTACATGAATAGTTGTATAGGTATAAAGTCAGATATATATTAAACATAACAAAAAACCTAATGGACAAGGTTAACATAAAAGTATCAAACTACTGAAGCGTAATAATCGATTCCTAATCATTCTAAATAATGTAGGTACCTACACGCGCATTAGTTCATCAATATAATTCTATACAATATAACAATACTACATTACATCATAATTAAAACTGATGAAACATAACTTACCTGTATATTTTATATTTTTATTCTCGTACAATTATTTTTAGTAGAAGTTTAAGGGAAAGGATATGATTTTGATACTACCTATACCTACTATAAAAAAAAAAGTTGTAAACAATATTGAGAAATGCCTATACCTACTTAGGCAGATAATTCTGATTCCGATTGAGATTAATATTATATTTTATGTTTATAATTTCACTATATAAATAATAAAGTATTTTTTTTTTTACCATTTTAATTTTTACTGTGAAATTGAAAGTAACTAAAAAAAAATTACATTTTAATTAGGTACCTAAATGTTAACAAGTAAAATAGACGGCCCCGTTGTATTTTATTTTTCATATAACAATTTAATAAAGGCTAAAATAAAAATATAACAAACGATGACTAAAAATTACGTGAAAAGGACCAAAATTAATTTTTAATTTAGTTGTAAATTTAAAACAAAAATTAATATACTTAGTGAATTTTTTATTTGTTTTTCAGATCAAATTTTTTTAACACAATATTCTATTATTATCACTTGATATAAAATTACAGAATGAATATATTATGTATAGCTACTAAGTTAAGTTATTTTTAACACAAAATTAAATTTTAGAAAATCAATTTTTGTTAATATATCAGCTTCGGAATATACAGGTTTTATTTTTTTACAGTAGAGCAACCGAGTTTTCAATTTTAACAATACTGCAAAGTAAAAAAAGGTCAATAAAGTCGACGCTTTGAAAGAGTAAAATCGAGCACAGAACTATACAATGGGTAGTTTAGACGATAAAATGTATTGGTACCACGTGTGATCCAAATGATGTACGACTGAAGCTATTAATTATTATATTGAATAGAAAATATCTTGATAGAAATAGATCAATCAACACTATATTTAAAGCCAAACAATTGTACAATGTTACAATTTTACACACATTGACATTACTTATTCTAAGAGCTACATGCGACTGAATGTACCTATAGGTATGAAACAATTTTTTTTAGTAATTTGAAAAAGACCAAACAATATTTTTTATTTTTTTAAGCTTGTACGCAGACATACATAATACAAAAAATGCATTAATTGTCCATTATAAACTAATTTAAATTCGAGATTAAAGTAGTTTAGAAATTATGTACCTATTATAGGTATAATAGTATTTTATTTCTATCAAATTTTAACCAGGAATTATTGTGTCTCGATATTTGGAGATGAGAATAAAAAACCTACACGTCATATTTTAATTGGTTTCAATCTCAGGTTTATTATGATAGAATAAGAACTGAGTGAATTGCGACTTGCGCGCTTCCTGCTGTAGCTGTTTTATACATCATTGAACTCTCTCATTTAGCGAACAATGACCATCGAGACGAGGAAAAAAACGACTATTTTCGGGAACTATCGCCTGAACATCCTGCTCTCATTTTTTTCAATGGTTAGATAAATATGTTTATTATTAAATTAATTATACATGATTCACGGTATGCATAATACTACAACATTTTCCATGGCGATAATGGGCAGTCGGTATCATGACGTAACTACTAATTAATAAGTCGAATGATTAATTTTAGGTAAGTAGACGAAATACGTCGTAAATTCGCATACAATTGATTAAATCACACAATTTGCTGGAAATTCTAGGTAAATACAAAATAGTATTATTTTATTTAAACAATATTATTATAAAATTGCGCGAAATCGCTCTTCAATCAGGTAAACGACATGATGTATCGTCTATTGAAGTGTTACCCGCATATTATAGCCCATCAAGGGCGCAATTTATACTTCGGTGGGTACCCGGCAGTTTTAACCCATTTTTCAGTCTTAAAAATTCTACGTGGGTCCGTATAATTAGGATCGGTCCTAAACGTTTCGCGTAGGATTTCTTCAGATGTGTACCTACCCACGTACCGCAATTAATATTATAATAATAACAAATAACAATGATATTCCACCTGGTAACGAGAGTTTAATGTTTTACGGTAACAATCCGTTAAAATTCCTCGTGGAACGGATAAATCTAGGTAACAACAGTCTGTTGTAGAATTCCGACTAAACTCAGCACTACTATCTAAACTCATTAGTGCAGGAAACAAGGATGCTCCGGATATCCTATCAGCTAAGGTCAATTTTAAGGATCCTACCGACTTCCTAGGGCTAATATTTGCGCGAATTTCGCGTTCCAGTACCAGCAACTAATTATTTATATACCTGCCTACCAGTAACAAGCATGCCCAGCGCACGATATAAAATATCGTCCCACTATTAATATTGTTCCCCAAATATTATTCTTATAATATATAATTATTATTTTTAAATTAATATTGCAATGCTAATAATGCGTTGTGTGTTTTTCACGTCCCGTGAATGTAATAATAAATAAATCGGGACACTGTCCCGAATCCACTACAACTCGGGACGAGTACCTAGGTCGTACTAAAGGACCTAAAGGACAATAAAAAAATATTTTCGAGAACCAGACCGAGAAGAAAAATGTATAGGTGGTCGGGGGGTAAGTGATGTACTACTCACTGTAAATCGTGATTGTAAATAATAATATTATTATTATTATTTATTTCGTGTCCGTCGTTGACCGGTTCAAACGTTCGGCGTGACCATGTCCACCGAGGCGGCGTACGAGACGACGGGTCCGGTTGTCCGCGGCCGTCGTCGTCACTCGTCACTCGTCACTCGCGCGCGTGCCAACGGCCAGCGAAATTGCGTTACAAAAAAAACGATTATCGTCGCGACGACACCTACCACCGATCTGTTAATCGATTAATTAGTTAATAATAATTATTGTTATCGAATACCTATGGTGTTGTAATGTTATTTATATTGTTGTCGCTTCGTCATCGGCGGTTGTGGTTACGCGTACGCGGCGGCGGCGACGATAATAATCGTTACGGTCGTCCGTTGTCGTCGTCCACGGTGACGACGACGACATGTCGCACGGATTTATTAAATATTTGAATCGAAGCAGTTGTTGTTACCGCGTACCGGACCGAACGATGAAACGGCGGAACAATGAGTGACGACGGCGTCGTCGTGTGGTCGCGACCGAACGTTGGCAAAACGATGTCGTCGGCGTTATCACGGGGACGAGACTGCGGTCGCGGTAACGACGCGCTCCGGCTTGGGACGCATGATTGTGCCCGACCCGAATGTGGTGGGGTTCGTGCGAGGACTATCGCCGCCGCCGCCGCCGCCGCCGCCGCCGCCGCTGCCCGCGCTGCTGCCTTGCTGGTCGTTGCCTCGGCAAGGCGGCGGCGGCGCCTTCCTCGTGAGCGCTGGCGGCGGTGGTCGTATTACGGTATATATATATATATATATATATATATTGTGTATTTTTTCTCGTTTCGTTTTTGTTGTTTTTCTACAACCCATCGACCGCGCCGCCGCCGCACGACCGAGGCCGACGGGTGCCGACGGTTGCCGAACGCTGCGACCCCGTCGCCATACTAGTCTTCGCGCGGTGTACAGTTTTCACTCGCGTCCCCCCCGCGGCCCGCGGCTCGACGTCGCTCGTCTCGCCCGCCCGCCGACACAAGCACGACCGTAGTAATAATAATAATAATAATAATATATTATTATTAATATAATATTATCCACCCCTCATTGTATGATGCCCTCACCCGCCGTCGACGACCGCGATGAAAACAACGACGATAGTATAGGTATACTACTACTAATAATAATAATATTATTATTGTCGTACACGTTTTAAGATGTTAATAAACTATAATTATATGAGTATATTCGCTACAAAATGTTTTTCATCCGAAAATCGTCAGATGAAAGACATAATATCATTTACGATTGAGATAACCGATCATAGACAGATGGCCACCGTTATTAGGGGACCTCGGAATTTACAATACATAAAAATGCATTTTTTTAAATTATAAATATTAAAAAATATATGTTCAATTATTTAAATAATATACCTACGTAATGTTTACTACAAATCTGTAAAGATTAAAAATTATTACATTGTTATCGTGTTTGTGAAAACTTTGAGTTCGAATGGTTGATTATCCCGCACTATAATTGTATGGTGGAGGAGTCTACAAATTTAAACTTTCATGTGGTCGATTGAGACCAACATTTATAAATTGTAATTATTAATTTGCTTTAAATAATTCGAGTCATGCCATGGGTGGGGGGTCAACCACCTGCAGTAGAAGAGGGTGTAGAAACGCTACTGTTGAGTTATAGTAAAGGCTCCATAATATTCTATCTTGCCTTATGTCTTAAAATATTATTTAGGTTGCGTTTATAGTTATATTCTTATTTAATTGTTTGTACAAATTCTATTTTTTAAGTATATATAAGTGTGAACTATCAAAATGATTAGGTATAAGAGGTACGTATAAGTACATATATGTAATATTGTTACCGGTATTTTTTTATTTATTGGCAGGCAATGTATATTGTTGACAACGACGATCTAAAACAATACTTGGAATAAAGTAATTTAGTATCTATATACAAACAAAATAATAATAATAATAATAATAATAATAATACACCCATAACAGTATAGTATGCACGATTTCCCGAAAGAAAAAAACAATAATAAACTATTAAAATAATATAATATGAAAAATAAATTTTATGTAAGACGAGAATTGAATGCAAAATGTGCTTACATATTATAATTTATAGGATGTGTATTATGTGTAGGCACCACTAGGAGTTGTGTAAAATAATTACTGACCGAAGTTATAGTTCCTTAATCTTCTTATTAAATATTAGGTAAAGAGAGAACAATAGACTTCACAGTTTTGATTACTTATTACATTAGATTTAAAGTTAGGTACCTATCTATATATTATTATATTGAAATCAATTTTTTATGCAGTTGGGTTTAGAACGAAAATAATATTGCTTTCAGTATATTTGTAGGTCGAGCTGTTAAAATGTCTATGCTATATTAATCGAGATACGAACTCGAAATGATGGAGACAAAATTATTTTTGAACAGTGTTATAATTCAAAAACTATTAAAAGTTCATAATATTGCATAGGTACTAATCTATACTTGTCAATCAATTTTTATAATTTCCGTGTTCTAAATAAATTTATTGATAAACAAAAAAAAAAAATAATAATAAATGAGTAGTAAACCACAATAACTATTATACAAATCAGAAAATATATCAATCGTAAATATTAAATATCACAATATTTGTAATTTTGCTACTCCGATAAAATACATTTTCTGCTTACTGATGCTAAACTCTGTAATATTATTTAGTATATTTATTCATGTTTCATCAAAATTTGCCAATTAGAGGATTATTTTATAAGCATATGATATAAATTGTAAATCCTTTCAACGATCATAAGTGATCGTAGACATATTCAAAAACATTTTTTGAGACATAACTATTTAAACTCTTTTTAATTAATAACATTTTGAATAATAATAGTATTGCAGGCGTTTTGAGATTTCTAGTAAAACTATATGTACCTATATTATATATAAATGTATATGAAACATAATAGCAATAGAACTTTTTACGTACCTACATATATATTTAACGTAATATATATTTTTCTTCGGTAATCTTTGACCTTGTCAGACCTACTGACGTTTCGTTATCGTTTAAACTGGAAAGTTTAAATTGTACTATAAGTATAACTATATATTATTATAAGCAAGTCCAATATACTTACAAAAGTTATCAGTAGAAATTATTTTTCATAATATTAGGTGAATTCTTTCTTGAAATCAATTAAAAAATTTTGATTTTAATTTCAATTTCACACACACATCGATATTTGTTTCTTTTCTGATTTCAACTTATGTAACTTCTAGACATTATAATTTTATAATTATTTAATTATTTTGGTATGATATGATTGCAAAATATCGTCGACTTTGGGGCACAACCTCTTCTGTAATTTTCATAACATTTTACAAGAGAAGCGAAAACCCGTGGTTGGCTATAGAGTTTTTACATTCGTTTTAGGTTTGCTGATCGAGGATCCAAGACACGGGGTTTTATATTTTGTATTTTATCATAATAATAAGAAATAACTGTAAATTAATGTTGGTTATCATGATATCAAGATATTATGTAGAAAAATACAGTGTATCCATTTCAGAGAAAAAAATATAAATTTTAAGACTAACGAATTTTTGCAGGGAAGCCGGTATCGATTTAGTAAAGTCGTTGCATCATGATTTTTAATCAGATTTTGAACATAATTATTATTTTTTTTTCTTGTGGTTTCATGTATACATTTTACATTTTCACTATTTTAATTTTGAAATATGTTCCGTAAAATTGTTAATACTTGTATTAATGGCATTTTTCACTTGCTACACATTACTATATTATACACTATATTCCTACGTCTAGACTGCATTTATCTGATGTCCATTAATTATTCACTTGTGCGTGTTCAATGCATATATAATACATATATATATTAAGACGTAATTTTTATGCATTTATACAGTTCCATTTCAGTGTGTTAAGGAATATGCCCTTCTATAATAGCAGTTACCTACATGTACCTGCAGCAGTTGTACCCATCAAAATAAAATTAATATTTTTCTTCGGATCTATTTTCCGAAACGGAACCACTTAATTTTGTTCTCTATCCACTCATTTGGAAAATAAAGGAAAAAGCTGTGGAATAAAATATTAAAATAAAAACCTTTGACGTAAAATTCTGAACTGGAAATTCTCAGCTTTTCGGTCTGTCGCTCCTGCTCGGCGACTCTCTCGATTGTCTCACCGGTAAAGTGGTAATTAATACCTATATTGTATTGTATGCACAACAGTATACTAAGATAATTATTACTTGATAATAACGTATAAATAATACATTTTAAACTGTAATTAATAAATTGAATTATATCTTGTCCTCTAGCCGTGTTACATTGCATAAAAAACGTCAGATCTGGCCCGGTTTTTATTTTGAAGAACCTTTGTTGAACGTAAATTCAGACCAGATCAGCTTTATCAACTTTTTATAATTTTGTACCCGGCAGTTGAATGCCGTCGGTCAAAAAAAAATTAATTCCTGATGCACTTATAATGTGAATAATTTAAATATCGAAATAAATAACGTTCTCACTTTGTAGTTTTATAAGCCGGTGACGACTTTACATCGATTAGTGTTATTATAATCATAATTCATAATACTACAATGGATGAGAAAAATTAGTTTCTATTGATATTCATTCTTTAATAAAAAAAAATCTATCAGTGGTAAGTACTAAGTACATATAGTGGATTCTGGAGTCCGTGAATTGATGCATTTTTTATGAGTTATAATTGTAATTTGTTAGGAATAAAATATCATGTTTTGCGTGACTTATTATAATTATTTATAATAATATTATGAACGACTATTATCAAAAGACAAGCGTGTCTGGTAACGAACTATGTCATGTGACAATAGGTGATCTTATCATTTATCTTTTACATTGATTCATTTTTCAATTTCATATAATTGCTTAACTTGAGATTGCAAGTATTTATTTTCTGAGTTTATGTTTAAAGAAATGGTGAGCAAGTAAATAAAGATATTGCCAAAAGTTATACTCCATGATAATTGTTTGCTTAACTGAATATCTTTTAAATTGCCCTTAAAATGTATTGTTCAACAATTTGTTACAATATAATAGTACGTATAATAGCTAGAACTTTAAAAAAAATGACATATTTGTACATTTTGTAATATAATATCTAGGGTTTTGCTACTTTCGTGATGAAGAATCAATTATTATTCGTTATGAAATTTATGTTAATAAAGAAGATTGATGTATTTCATTCAGATATTTAAATATACCTTATCAAATATACAATAATTAGATCACTAGGTGAACAAGTAATTAGATTACAATTTTCTTTTATAAGACGAATATTAAATTTAAAAAATAATAAAACTAACATTGAATTAAATAAATTAAGACTTCTAGACAATGCTGTGCACAGATAACATTAAAATTATCTAGATACAATAACAGATAGTACGTTAAGGTTGAACATGTATCTAAATAAACGATAAGATAACCTCCTTTTTGTCAAAAAAAAAAACAGATAACTATACAGTTTTTAGGTTATTAGACTTTATAAATGAAATTATAATGTATACACATATTATTTATAAGCTTAATACAATTAATTATTCTACATAAATATACCATATAGATTAAGTTATTACATTTTAATAAAAAAAACAGATTTCGGTCTGCTTTACAGTAGGCCACGGGTGGGTAATATAGAATATGGTGTTACATTTAAATTCAATGATATAAAATCATTGAATACGGCAAGCGATTCTGGTCGAAGACGATCTGTCAGCCTACAATATAACTAAAGTTATTTAGTATGTTTGATGATATTATGGTGATTAAAGTAAATTTATATTAAGCATTAGTACGACAGTAGGTTAACCTCATTTTCGCAAAAAAAAAATTGCATTTAAAAAGTCATTGTGTGAGTACATTATAAAAATAAAGTATAAATGTGTAAGCACCCAAGAATAATATTTTTAAATCATAACAAAACAACTCAAATCAATATTCTTGGTTATTTAATATATATATTCTAAAATTTGAAAATTAAATAGCTATAGAAAAAAAGCTGTGTTTATATAATTTTTAGTTTTTTTGATTACAAAAAAAACTAGTTGTGTATCATTTTGTCTTAAATGGTTGATCCTTAGTTATGAAATTGCAATATCTTATAAATATTCAACTACAAAATAATTTGTAAATTATTAGTTTGATAAGTTTTGTCAAAATATGAACTTTAAATGATTATAAAACAAAATCGTGCCTATGTTTTTAAAATATTTTTTAACTTCTATTGTAATAACATATCAGGAGCTTATAATATATATAACTGTATAAAACAACACACTGTGTATATTGAATGTATCTACAGTTATTCGTTTTTGAATTACAACAAAATAAGTTAATCGTTCATGGAGAAATCTAGCGAATATATCAAATGTTGTAAAAATGTTAAATTCAAATACTCATAAAATTGAATTTGAATTTCCTTTAGACATTTTTTTTTTGTATATTGACCGACAAACTTATGAGGATCATTATTAAACATAAAAATTAACTTTCAATACCAGTATCATACTACAACTCTATTATACATCTGTATACAATTTATATTTTTTTAGAATATATATTAACATTGAAAACTGTATGGTAATCTGATTATTTCTATATCTTATTGAACTTAATTCTTTAATCTGATATTGTTTTTGTTTTTGTTTCAAAATGTACCTAGTTATCTATTACAGTGCCTTATATGTTTAAAATATTTGTGTACTCCTTAGAATATTTTTTTAAAATACGAATTGGAGCCAACATTTTTCGAAAATTAAAGAAGAGCGTTGTTTTGATGTGTTACGATGAAAAAAGTTATCATGGTTTTGTTATGTATAGCCTTATAGTTACCTTCTAAAAGTTTCTCATAATCAATATCTTATAATTAAAATAATGACTTTGTCTAGTAATTTTTATATACATTGCGGTTTTTCAGTTCTGGATATAACGTTTGCAGAAGGTTTTTGTGAAGTGTGTGTTAACAGTTCAAAAGTTCAATAAATTGTTTCTACAGCTTAACTTTAATCACTTATCAGTTATATAATCTCTTATCAGTAATCGATACACATCTGTGTATAGTTTAAATATTACAAATAAAATGTATACACATTAATCATATATTTATTTACGGGGGATCGGATTTAATGGCTCTTTTATGAATTGCATTTATCAACTATACAATATTAAACAAATGTCCTAAAAATTTGAGAAATCAAGATAAACGTATGAATGTTTTATTTAACGACTATATTACCTCATATTATGTGTTTTATGTAAAACATGCTTATAATTTTTAAATCTATTACCTACACATTTTTTTTTCGTAATATTTCTATGAATAATATGTTCAAAATGGCATTAAAAAAAAAAAATAATGCTCTAAAAACGTTTAAAAATGCACATATTAAACGTCAAAAACTTCGAACAATGTAAAAAAATAGTTAGTTGTTATAGCATATTGCCGAGATAATCGGTTAATTTATCACTCGACACTTATCAATTGGGTCTCTTTTTGCTATTATTTATCATTTTTATACTTTAGAAATATTCGATTCAATAAACCATATTTTAAAAATGTTCTCATGCTGTAAGTTTAAGATTAATTACTTATAAAATTAAAGATAATAAACTATTTTTCCCCCAAATAAATGAAATATTTGAAAAAATTAATAAATTTCATGACATTTTTAAACCCTAATGATGAGACGTATTATGACTATTTTTATACAAATGTCAAATAGGTATACTCATAGGTGTTCGCAGTGCCACCACGACGTCCTTTTGCAGTAACTGTGTGTAGGGGGTACTGATGATAAATAGTATCGTGTTCGAATTCATAAAAGAACGATACAAATAAATGTCTGACAATTATTCTTTCTACGATGCTTTTCTCTTAGTTCTTTTCCTCTTTCTTGTACATACGCGCACATACACACTCGTGGTGCACGTATACACGCACGACTTACGATTCCGCCTTTAGATTAACTCTTCTCGGCCTGACAACGTCCCGAAATTGCCCTGGCCCCGAACCATTAGTCTTCGTCCCTTGGACAAATCCAGTCACCGTCCAATTAAAAACTGATGGCAGGACAAGCGGGCATAGGATTTTGTGTGTGCGTCCATCCAACGAACAAACTGCGAGCACTCAATTAAATGCACTGTCATGGGAAAAATAATGAACAAGGGATGTGATCGCGCCAAAGGGCTGTGACGACGGCGGCGGCGGTGGGGCGGTGGTAGGTGACAAACGAGATCGAGCCATGTGACATGTACACTAATAACGATCACTATTGTCAACAATTCCGATAGATCAATTGGTTATCGCGTGTCTATAATAATATTCTTTATACATAGGTGGATAAAATAATATTTTATTTAAGTTTTAGGGTTAGAACAATATGTTTGTATATTACCGATTGTATAATATGTACGGTAAGCATCGAACTACGTTTAGAAAGAAGTACAAAATGTACAATAAATATAATAAACATGTGTAGATGAATAAAGGTACAGAGTGAATTCATCAAGCATGCTCTCCCAGTTTTGTAAATTCAATAATGCAGTAATTAAAAAGCTTTTTTGGAAATTTTAAATATACTCAAGGACCATATTTTAAGATCCTTGAAATGTTTGAACTACTTAATGAGGATCCCGTGTTTTTCAAATGAGAGAACCTCTTTCCAACCGTAAATTATACAGTGAATAAGTCTTTTTGAAAAATTTGATGTGTCCGAATCAAAATTCATGCGAGTAATTTTTTAGTTTCTAACACTTCGTTCCAAGGATAAAAGTTCAATGATAATGGGTTTATAAGTCATATTATTGGGGGATATGATGATTTGAGAATTGTAGTCATTAATATTAATCCTAGATATTTATAAATCGCAAAAATATCCTAAGTATAATAAAATATACTGGTTCCAATAGTATTTACGTCAATTTTATATTTTTGTATAACTATTTTTATGGACCATAATCCTAAGTACAATTATTTTAATAACTACTCATTTGAATTTGTAATTATAGGCACATCAAACTCTCTCAAAAAAAAAAAAAATACTCATTAAATAATTTACAGTAAAAAAGGGAGGTTCTGATTTGAAAAACAGACATTTTGTATCAACACAAGGCGCTCTTTAAGTAGGTCTAAAATTGCATAAGCACAACTAGTCAATAAAACCTAGGTTGAGTCCTGTGATTACGATTGTATATCGATTTATTTTATGTACCAACATTTTCGTTATAAATCTATCTATATAGCTGTAGCACTCAAATCATAATATATTAATATATATACCTATAAGTTAAAAATCTAATAATTGAAATTTGAAATTATCTTTAATTGTCATTGTTTCTCCTTTTATATTGTGTCCAATTTAATTTAATTATAAATTGTATCAGTAAAATGGAAATACCTGAGCAGGTACGTTTTATACAAATTGAATACCAAATTATGTTGCATTAAATGATTTATTATACAGCTTTTAGTTGTGAGCTTAAATCCTTAAATTAAATAGTAATATTAGTTGTATGACTTATAAATGTATAAAATATGACAATAAACTAAAAGTGACCGTTTATTGATTTTAGCGATATAGGTATTTGCACATCAAACCAAATATACAATTAATTTTCGATCTAATGTAAAGAAACTTGTTTGATATCTGCATTTTAAATATTAATTTATTGAATATTATTATTATTAATTCAATCATCATTGATAGGAAATAATGAAAGGAATTTTATTTGTTATACTATAACAATATAGAACAAAAGAGAATAAATAATTTATCGCTTAAAAGTTTTAACTAATGAAACTAATTTAAACAATTAATTTTATACAACAAGAAAACTGAAATAAATATATTATTTCAAAGTATGTACCTACTATGTTTATTGATGATTGGTAATTTATAATTTTATTCAATAACAATTAGGTATCAACGATTTATTGAATAATTATTTATTCCAGAATTTAAATCTTTTTGAAAAGTTATATATTATTATTTATATACATCGCAAACATGCGATTGTTAACCTATATATTATAGTATTATCAGAGTTCATATGTTAAGACAAAAATTACCAATTATAGTTAATACTTTAAATTAAAGAATTATTTTTTTTATCTTTAAGGTTTATGCCAAGTTTATTCACCTAATGGCCATTAAAAATTACACAAATAAATACCATATAGACAAATCAATTTGTAAAATAATTAATGATATTAATGAAAAAGCGTGCATTGGTCAAAGTTATAGATGATATAGTTAATATATAAATACTTCCAACTTAAGGATAACATCGAATTTGGTCTGAAAAAATGTATTGTTTATAATTAAAATATAATTATTGCTTATTTATAAATAATGTCAAAATAACTTCATTCTTATAAAATTGTTGTTGTAAACCAACTATAAAACCGTACTCTGTATAAAACGAGCTTAACTTAGACAGTTATGTTATGGCTATAAATTACTCGAAGTTGGTACCTATGTTATTGCATTATGCTGAAACAAATTAACAAATATTATAATATATGATAGAGTAGAAATTAGATAGGTAACTTCATACTTTTCCGAGCGGTGCTATACTTAAATATTAACTCTTAAAGAACTATGTACACGTTTTAATTTATCTGATGATAGTAAAGAAAGGCCCTTTTGGCACGATGAATCTCGTTCTACGTTAAGGATAAATATTTGGAAGAGCGCCAAGTATTCCCGAAGGTCTTTTTCATGTACACAATTCAACCTTCCCTGTACGGAGAACTGAATGAGATGAAGCTAATAACTTTTAATTTTAAATTACCGAATGACTGTCATTATATAGGTAAATTTGAAATGTATGCTTGACCCGTTGACCTTTAGGTATATAGATTTATACTTGATTAATGACAAAAACAAATGTTTTAAACAAACACTTATTCTACATTTATACTTTTTTATGCAGTTGGGTTTACTGTCGAAACAGAATGTTTGATGAGTAGGTAATAAATTAACGATATATAAGTATTAAAAACCTTTGGCATAATATTATTAACCCTTGTTGAACATTTTCGTTTTCAAACTACGAACATGAACACGAGCAAGTTCGTATAATATAATATTATATGGTTCTGACAATTGTTTACTTACTTTATAATAAGACACTAAAGAAAAATTAATTTAAATGCACCTATGTGTAATGTGGTATTCATATTTTTGTGTAATGGAATCTCGGTGAACAAATATTATTGTAAGCACTAATGTATTTATAAAAAAAAAAAAATAATAATAATCATGTTTGTGGGCACATAGTAGAATAATATACGTTTATTTGTTTCATTATAATAAAACGCATTATAACGATTGACGATTAACAAAGATACATTATTTTGAAGTACCCACCTACCTATTATTTTGTATTGATTTCATAAATTATTTTTTTCATGTTCATTAATAATTTATTAAGTAACTGTACATGACCTAATTTCGAGGGGTAAAATATCGTTTTTTAATTCCTTAATTATTCTTATTTTAACTAACAATACTTATAGATTATAAAATATAATACTCTAATTTTCTCTACATTTTTAATATTTTCAGACGAATAATATGATTCAGAATATTAATAAAAATATATGTTCTGATTGGTGGTTAAAATTAGATAAAAAATGTATAAAAAATATAAACTTATACCTAGTGCACTTGAATTATAGGGTTGAACCAATTGCTCTCTATACTGCTACTCTCAGTAAATTATTTCTAGAGGCATTGACAAAAATGTATGTGTTAGTCAAATTTTTAGTCACTGAAAATCTGTTCGTATGCTTTAATTATTCGTTTCCGCCAGATTGAAAAAAAAGGTTCGATTTTCGTTTCCATCAAATCTATTTCTTCCTAAATACATTTATAATACTTTGAGAACCATCAAGAATTATCCATGATCCCCCACGAGGACTTAGTTCTCATTGTAATAATTGTGTTCAACATAAATTAACTAAAAACAATATTAAGAGTATACACAGGATTAAATAAACAAACTTGATTAGTACAAACCCGTTTTACTACTGTTTTTATGCATGTGTTAAATTGCTATTAGTTTTAATTTTTGGTTGAATATAAACGTAGTTTAACTGGAATTTCTTTTTGCTTTTGCAACGTCATGTTTCTTCGATTTGTGGCCACTTATATGTTAATGGAAGACGTTATGCAAGCATTTAAAAAATAACTGAGCAAAAAATCGAAAAACAAATTTATTTCTTTAAAAAATGATTAAAAAAAAAAATAGAAAAATTCACATCACTCAATACTTCGAACTAAGCAGAAATGTATAAGAGAAACCTTCAATGACGAAAACAGCCAGCAATCCTTGAATTTCTAACTAATATTAATATTAAAAATATTAAGAATTCAACTAATATTAATCTGCATAGTGTATCTATGTAGGGTGTATAACAGGAACACCTAACAAATGAAATAACTTTTGTTCGTCAGTATTTTTTATTATTTTTTTTTATGTACATAATAATTTACAAATGCTTGCGATAACCGTATAGAAACATAGAGTATCATTTTTTATTTTAATTCTTTTACTGAAATTAAAAAAAATTTAAAGAAAAAGAAAAATTTTAAATAACCAATTTGTAGATTTAGATTTTAGAAAAAATTGAATGGCAAAAAAGGTATTTTAATTCATGACGTAGCTTATTTGTTGAACATTTTTGAAATCTCATTGATTTAGTAAAATAAAGTTAATTCGGTCATAAAAAAACAATTTAAATTCAAAGCGTATACACTTTATTATAAATATCTTAAGACAATTTTTAATTAAAAGGTATTTGTTAAAATTCAAGTAATTTAAAAAAAAACATAACTATTAGAATTAATGAGTTTGGTATAGGTACTTAAAAACATTTTATATTTTAAAATACTATGATAAAATAATCTACTTGACTTAGATGAATATTTTTAAAATTTAAAGATTTCTTATGGCCAGACTTACAAATTGTATTTATTGAAATTTAAAAATAAAATAAAAACACATTATATTTTTAATTTTTTTAGTACTAAACATTGAAAATAAATAATATTGATTAGAACAAAAGTTATCTCATTTGTCAGATTTTCTTGTTACGCCCTATACAGAGATAAGTATTTACATATGAAATATAAATTGTAAAACTTTGTATTTAATTTAAATTGCACTTATTGTGTACAAGGCTTATAAAGCTATTAGTAAATAACCGAAGCTTCAATAAAAAGTTTAGAAAAAATAAATTTAATTACACTTTCCAAACAGACATAATAAGGTACCTATAGGTAGTATAAAAGTATAATGTAGGCATTACTAATTATTTTTGTGTAATCCTTATATTTTTATCATCACGATCAATGTGTACACTTTAAAATGGCGTTCATTTTTTTATGTTATTCTGTGTGACGTGTCTTGGATTTAATAAATGAAATATAAATTTGAAAATCATCATTAATCTGAAAAAAGGTGGTTTTTAAAACGAAACGTGAGATTTGTAGATCACGTGCACGGAAATCGCTGAACGGATCAGAGGTTGGTTCATTTCCGGTCATAAATCTTGATCTCGGTCAGTAATGTTTTATTCAGTTTTCGGAGGGTAAGTATCTCAAATGTATTGGAAACGCCATTTTATGTCTTCGTCGTCCGATTTGATAACCCTGATGTTATTTCCGGAAGAGATGCGACCAGCCATCATTGTAGGCTATGGTTTGCCACGAAAAGTAAAAGCACATCGTCGTCGTGTAATAATAATTATTGTTGACATGACCAAACAGTTCACAGACCTATTAACTGTGTTTTGTTTAAAACCGTAAAAATGCAAGGATAAATATCCTGCAGCTGCCAAGAGAGTGATTTCATGATGACGATTACTTACTTACTGCAACACTAAAATACAATTTGTTCTGATTAACATTTAAATAAAAGTACTACTGTTTTTATTAGCTTTCAAATGAATGAGCTTTACTTCAAAGAAATTTGACATTTACAAAAATCATAAAACATTTGACTAAATATTTTTACAGTCAATAGTTTAAAAAAAAAACAGATTAACAAATAAGCTCTTTTAAAGTTTTCAAAAAAAAATGTTATCAGATTTTCTGTATAAAAAAATAAAAAATGTTGAATCTTAATTTAATAAATTAAATAGAACAATTTTTTTCTTAAATACTCATTAGAACAATTTTTATTCTATTTTTGCAGTATGATAATATATGCAATCAACATCATGACGTCACTCTCTTCGAACTTTTGCAATCCGCAGTAGAGTTTATCCATGTATTTTAAGGTCTGCAACAAAACGCATTTAGAACCTAACAAATAGATAGGTACCTTCTTTTTTAAAAACTATCACCATAAAAAATGTATTAAAAATATTTTATACTTTTTGAATTTTAAATAATTTTTTATGGTAAGATCAAATATTATAACTGGGGTTGGGATTTACATGTAATAAAAAAATGTAAAAATGTATTATCAAAGTATAATGTAAAATACTACCAAACCACCAATTTTTATGATATAAATTGACAAATTATCTTATTTTGCGTATTGAATTTTTGTCGAAATTTATGAAATATGTAAAAAAAAGCAGAAATTTTATGAATAATGTAAAGATATGTATTAATATATAGTTATAACTTACAAAAATAATGAGATTTGATAAAATTTTAAAAATTAAATGTTTTTCCATAAAATTGTTCTAAAAACCACATTTATTTCGAGTTTTTCAAAAAAAAAAAATTATTTTCAGTACTAAGATATAAAATGTTAATATAATCCGCGTGTAAAATAAACACCTGTACCTTAATTGTATGCTATGTAAAAAATAGTATGAAAAAATATTGATATTCGCACAAATGTTTCTTATTTTATTTGTCATGTCTTCCTGTCACACTCTGTACACGTTTTATTTTATGTAGTTTTTTCAATCTGTACCCATAATAGTTGTATGAAAGACTGTTTGACTACAAATTTACAGCGTGTTCCACTATAAAATGTTACAGCACTGCAAATAAATGGTACCATATCAAAAGCAATAGTAACTGTCTGAAAGTGCAGAATTATACCTACACTCATTTTATTATACATAATATCTAAAGTTGAGAAATTTTCACAAGTGTCGTCGTTCTTAGACAAAATAAGTCAATAAGTTCAGTGACATTCGGAGTGGACGTAAAACTACGTATAATAATATCAGGGCGAAAAAGTATTTGGTGTGACTCCTGTTTCCACTCTACAACCTCGACGTTGAATAACTATATACCTAATAATAGTAAGTCCCACTTGACTTTGAGTAGTAAATATTTTCTGCACGAAAAGCTGAGACTTAAATCAATAGCAATCATAGATTTGTACGTATTTTTACTTTTTGAAGCAAAAAGTGTTGAGTTAAAATCACTTTTTTTTAAAAAATATTTTTAGTATTTACGTGCCTCCTACAGCTGTTATGAAAAATAAATCAATCGTTTTCCGAATACCGAACTAAAAAAAAAAAACAATCATTATTTTTAACACTAATATTTATCAACAAACATTGTCTTACTTATTATAAAACTTATTTGGTATTCATTTTTTCTATTTTGTTTCAAATGTGAATTCGAGTTTGAAATAACTACACAATATTCGATTACAGTGACTACTGTTATTGTTGTTATAAACGATGTGCGCATCATTACTATTTTCTGTTTGCGTAAATATTATATTATAATATTATAGCGTAGGCCGAGTGAACGAAAATAATTGGCCTTGAAACTTACCCCTCACACGTCCGTTGTGTACACATACGTCGTGTCTACGCGATTCTTAGCCGAATGTTTTTTTTTTCCTTGTAAACAGCAAAAGGGCGAGTGGCGAGTGGTTGTGGGGGGGGGGGGGCACAGAAGGTCTTGTAGCGTTTCGAGTGGGTTTTGATGACGTAATTAATAACGAGCTTTCGGGTGTTTTTATCCGAAACGACACTAATTCCGAGGTCATTAAGCTTCGCAGTTTGAGGCTCCCCGGGGAGAGATGGAGAGAGGAAACGTCTGCGTGTGGTCTCAAATCCCCAGCTCGGGATCAAAACGTGATTTTTCACCCTCGGCCGTGGAGAAAAGCGAGAAATGGCCGCTGCCGTCGCAGCATAGGTTGCGGTGTAGCGGCAGCGGCGGCGGACAAGTCACCGGAGGGTGAGACGTCGGCGGGACTGGGGTGGCGGCGCGAGGGGTTTTCATTCCGCGGAAAGTCGGCGACTCGTGTAAATCATCCCTGTTGCCAGATTAACAAGAATTCGGGCGTCAATCTTTTTCGGTCTCGCAGCTGCTACGATTTCTCACGAAACTCTTACGGCAAATAAATAGAACGTCCGGTTCTCAGGTTGACAATACTTCAATTAGATGTATGCGCGCACAGCAGCGCCTACATAGTGATTAATTTCGATACAAATCTCCCGAGTCCCGAACCACAGCTCATCGGGGATAAGCGCTCGCAAGTATAATATAATATATATATTTTAATACAATGTACAGGGAGACTTACCAACCATCCACGATAATTGTTTCCTCTGATAGGGAAATTGATAAAAATCCTGATTTTTGAAATTTTGAAGTATAGGTACTCAAATTTATTAATTTTTTCGATTCTTGAATTTTGCTGCGCTGCATAAGAAGTATCCCGTAGAGATACAAACTTCTATTTTTCTGAATATTTTCCCTGTTTTTTTGCTGCAAATTATCTAGAGGATGGATATCTTGAACACTTCGGCGTACCTTAATCAAAATTCTAATGAGTAATTCTCAGTTATTATAATGTTTATACTAATGATTCTTACAAATGGTTTAACAAAAATACAAAATGCATGTGATATTACTAATAGATTAGGTGAATAGTATTTATTGAGATTGAATCAATTTTAAAAATTATTTATATTGATAGATAGAAATTGCTATAACATTTTTAAACCATTTAAATTTTAAGTCAACATATCTAGTTAACGCTACATTAATTACATATTGTTCTTAGTATATACAAATTTATACAAATCAAAAACTTTACAGTCAAATTTTGATTTAGATACATTTAAATTCTAAAAAAAATACCTGTTGAATAATTTTCCAGTGAAAAATGGGGGATGGGGGTTCTCATTTGAAAAATAGAATTTTGAATCATAAGAGGTCACTCCTAAAGAAAAAAAAAATATTAAGAATTCGAAAATATATTCTTAAGGTATAATGGTATAATAGTGAACATGCTTAAAAAATCACTCTGTATATTATTTTACTTTGCAACAACTGCTGCAGAAACAACCGTAGACAATGTTTACTACATATAAAAAGGAACCTCGGTAACTCGAACGTCTATAAGCCGAATTTTTGCTTCTGAGTTTTAATATGCACATACAAATGTTTCTATAGTACGAATTTTCGTTTGTCCCCAACCAACTATAAAGTTATCGAGGTTTCAATGAATTGATATTACAAACGTGTGTTTTTTTTATCACTCGGTAATGGATCGAATACTGCAGTCGTGCAGTATTGCAGTATTGATGTTCCATTAACCGCGGAATAAAAAAATAATATAACATTTTTAAAAGTGCATTTTCCGTTAGATTAAAATATGCCATATACATATTATTTGAAAATACTGTTACATAAAAATATAATGTATTATTAGAGTATTGTGTATTTCAAATTCACCTCGTCGTCATTGAGAATATTACTCTCATGTGAGTGTTGAATTTGAAACATAATTTATTTCTGAAAACGAAAAACAATATTACCGATATACTCGATACAGTCAGCCTCTATGCCTCAGAATGTCTTATAATTTATTTAAATAGTTGGCCATTAGTAATACGGTATAGAGTCAACTATTTTTTTTTTCCAAAAGCAAATCACAAGTAATGTTGCATAGTAATTATTATGATAATAAATATTATTGTATTCAGTTATATCTAGGTCAATCATACAGATGTATCTAAAATAGTGTGAAAAGATCGTGTTATAAAAACTTGAAATATTGGTCTATTGTAATTTATAGCGTAGGTACCTACGGTATTGGCGAAAAGTTTCAAGTCCTTGTAAATTAATTTTTTTAAATTAACTAATTTAAAATAATCAAAATCGTTATTTTTTGATTAAACGGGTACCCGATTTCATCAACATCTGTGATTCAAATGTCTAAATAAAATACTCTGCAAAATTATTTTTAATATTACTTTATAAATTAGGTACTGTTCGAACAACTTAATCTTATAAATTGAAAATTTGAGACATTTTAAACTATACTAAATAATTTGTAAATTTTCGTTATTTTGACAAACAATGGTGCCAAAGTTAAGATAAAGTCATGTACAGTTTTTTTTTTTAATTTCGTACAGTTTTGAATTGCTGTTGGTAATTATTAGAGCTTATAAAAAACTTGAACTTGAAGTTTTTTCAAAGAGCATACATTTTTTCAACAATGTACATTTACAGTAAAATAAATTAAAAACAATTTATTACATTCAACTTAAAATGCATATTATTATGCATTAAATTATTTCATGTCATGGTCGCCAATTTAAGTCTATTACAATATTATTAGATTCAAAGACCATTACGTCATGATAGCTAAAATTAATAATATAAAATCAATATTCTAATTAAGTTAACCTATTAACCTAGCTATTTTATGGACGCGAAAAGTGAATATATATTTTCGAGCATGTTATTTTCAATACATTTTCAGTCTCTGAGAGTTTGTTAATAATACGATTGACGCTATGTGTAATTACCATTAAACATTTAATATTACAGCAACGAATAATAGTTATAAGCATATTGCAGTTATTTGTTCTTGGATAATATTTATTGATCTTATGTTTCTCCTCAATTACTTCTAAATCTTGTTTTTCACTTACCTTTAAATTATAATTAATGGGAAATTATTTATAAATAAGTAGTGATAAAGTAGCAGTGTAAAGTTTAAGGCATTTCAATCAAATGAAAACAAATATAATAATAATATATTTATCAATTTAAAAGTCTTTTTTCTTCAAACAGTAAAGACTTATTATAATTTCTACCTGTGGGTTAGTCCGATTTCTACAGCTAAATAATATTATCACAAACTGGAACATGCCAAGTAATTATAGAAATGAATTATGATAAAATATATTATAACCATTACCCTAATATTCAAGTTATACTGGAAAATATAATTTCGCTGCCTGCGGATTAAATCGTATATTATCTAATTCCCAACTAATAAAATGAATGGAACAATGGACAATATAAATCTCATTATAATTTCTGAACGAATTATAGCGATGTAGTATAGTTGAAAAATACGGTATATTTTATAAAAATACATATTATATATTTGTTTTTAATCAATAAATATTGGAAATAAAATAAAAAGTTAGTGCAGCAGTAGTATTTCAGTAACTGGCTACTATAATAAATAAGAAAAAAGGATAATCAATATAATATTCTATAGCAGTATCCACTATATTTAATAGCGACATCATAACATTTTAACGAATTTATTAAATCTCTTCAAATATACATTGTTTCGTTTAAAACTTTAAAAGGAAATGTAACACAAAACTATTTTCAAGGAGTTAATAATATTTTCATGAGAAAAAATTTCGTATTTCTATTTTTAAAAATTTAGCGAAATATATCAACTTAATAGTCAATTATTCTTTTGCTGGCGAAATCCTATTAGCAACTGTTTTCACGTCGATACCATAATACCATTTTTATCAATTGGATAGGAACTAACATGCGTAATGTGTATTATAAACTTTCATAATACACGTTACTGGCTTAACTCGAAAATGTACTATAATTCACTATTCGCACAGCAGTAAATGTATACCACGGTATTTTGTTTAATTTATTATATATTTTGTTTTAATTTGAAAATATTGTCTATACAACAAAACACTTTTTTGGTTCATCATCCTCAGGGAAATAGGTGAAATGCTTAAAGAATTTATATGTTTCCGTTGTAATAATATTCACGATGTCTTCTATTGTTTCAAGTCGATCATGAATTTGAAAGGTGGAGTTATTATTATAATTGTTAATGTAAATGTCAAAATGAAGACGATGTAAAAAATCAAAGACAAAAAATAATATGCAAATAATTAATTTGAAAAAAAAAAATTTTTTGCATGAAAAGGAAGATTGATGTATTTCAAAGGTTAAAAAAAACTTTTAAAAGGAAGAGTAATATTTTGAAAAGTGTGTTTCAAGCTTGAGAATAAGTTGTGAAATATATGTTTTTCAATTTTAGAAATTATAATAACTTGTTTTACACTTTTATAATATTATACTTAATTATATATTCTTTATAAGAACTTTAACATAGGTAGGAGACAAGATTTTGGTTTTAACATAAAATAGTAAGGTGAATGCAACAATAAATGAACAAAACAAATTATTTAAATTGCAGAACGACAGATTTCAGAAAGCTAATATTATGTGATTCACTGTATAATTTTTTTTTACTATGGAAATTATTTTTTTAAACTTTGTTACAATTTGTAACAAAATTATGATCGTGCCTCGAAATTTGTATGACAACGAAAAATAAGTATAATATAAATCATACAAATCGGATTATTATTATTATTATTTTTATCTATTTAGATAGTTAATAATATTAGTGGAGAATAGTGAGAGATGGGGCATCATTTCAATATAATATACTGTGTTTTAAGCTTGATACATAGTATACACTATAAGTTAATTCAATTTATAATAGTTATCCAATAATCATGTAATTATAAAATTGAAACGTTTGCAGATTATAATAATATAATATTAGATTATTATATTTTTAATAAATTTACTGGTGCAACATCAATTAGTTCCACTGGTAATTTGATTTTAACTTGAAATTAAAAAAAATAATAATCATGTCTGAAATACATTTATATATAATGAAATGAGAGTAAATAAAATAAAAGGAATCAAGTAAATAATTTTATTTTTTTTATTATGATGTGGAACCTAAAATCCTGTCAGTTCATGCAAGTCCTTTCAAGCAATCCTTTTGTAAGATTCTTCTTTTTCAGAAAAGCTAGATATCACTAAAAACTACTAAAGTTTAACGTCGTATTCGGGTGCTTGCGTACACATAAGGTTTTTGTAAATGAACTTCTCTATTTTTTACAAATATCAATAAATGTTAGATACAGTCGTGTGAGTTACTAACATTTTACAAACATCTCAAAAGGTATATTTTCTTAAATAATTATGCTCAATAATAGGTAACTATGTTATGATCTAGGTATATACTTATACAACTTAATCAAGGACGTTGTATTAAGTATATTTTGTACTTGCAATAATAATATTATTACAACGCTAGAACCGTATCAATACGGCAATACAATGGATTCATCGTCATAAAATCAGAGGTAATGTTTATGACTGATGATCGAATGGACAGTTCGAAATTTACAAACATATTTATGATATTGACAATACGAATATATTGAAATAGCTTAAACAGTTTATTTATGTATAGGTACCATACCATAAGTATACCTAAATAGATACCTGCGTTACGCGAAGGGAAATTATTTTTCTACGACGCATAGTCCGTGACGCACGAGGAGTTGCGGAAAACGTCAGGAAATGTTTTTTCATGCAAATCAGGGTCGAAATGTATGCGGAATTGCACATCGACGAGGACCAGTAATCCAGTGTTTTCCTTTTTAAGGATTAACCAAGTGATTTCGGTACGTCGTATTTCGGTATTGCTTTAGGTTCTTGTGATAATATTTGTTTAGGTGCGTTTAACAGTTTGTTCGGTTAACGCATACACACTCGCTGTGGCACATTAGCACATTATTTGACATGATTACAAAATAATGAGGTGTGCTAATCCCAGTGGAAATAATAATTGTATCTTCGACCGCGAGAGAAATGAGATGAGATGGAGGATTTAAACTATGAAAAAGTTATCGATTTTAAATATTTGGGAGAGACGTTAAGCAAAAAGAATGACTGGCCAAAATAAATAAGTATTTATATCAATAAAGCCCAAAAACCGTTCTACTTACTTATAAAATTCTTAGTATCCAAAATACTATCTAGGAAAACAAAATTAAAATTATATATGACTATTATAAGACCGACTCTCAAGTATGGTTGCGAGCTTGGACGACGACCAAACGAACAGAGAAACCTGAGAACTTAGAGAATAGAGTACCTATTTAGGAAAATATGTGGACCTATCATCGACGTAACAGGAAACTGGCGCAGGATATATAACAAAGAGCTGAACGACATGTTGGAACTAGCACCAGTAACAAGCTTCAATTAAGAGCAATGTATACAATAGGTAGGCGACATAATGAGAGGAGGAATGAACGAAGCAGTTAGAGTTTGAGTGTAGACCACAAGGAAAAAGACTCAGAGGAAGACCTAGAAAAATATGAATTAACGTCGTGAAAGAAGATAAAAGAACTCTTGGAGTTGAGGATTGGAGAGAGGCAGCTCAAGAGCCCAAGAGATAGGAGACGAAGTGTATTCATGGCCGCAAAAACTCTGAGTAATTAGTCATACCAGAAAAAGAAGAAGAGATTTTCGACCGCTACCTGAAAAACATACACTACTCGATGCTCATCCATCGTCGTCGCATATATTATTATTGTATACGGATAATGATATTTTATCAAGCAAGCAGGATGTCGAAAGGAATTCTCGGCTGCCAGAAACACACCACTCACCGGCATCCACACACCCGCACCTCCGTGGCAAGGGCGACAATATTGGACCGGAAATTAGTATTGTTCTTTCGTCTGAGATATTGGTTTTTCAAGAGGTGATCATGCGGAAATCTCGTTTTTGCAGGATTGCTTTTCCGCGTGTGTCGTTACTCGTTCGATCGGCGCAGGACGCCATGCCTGCTGGCCAGGCGGATATTTCGGAATCCGGAGGGCGACAATAATATAGTGTTGGTGTGTGTGTTTGGGAGTAATGTTTAAATACCCAGCTGATGTTCGAGATACAAAAGTGTGTACTATAGCCAAGATTCCATTACGAGTTCCAGCAACAGCGGCGCCAGTTATCCGATAGGGCAAAAAAGAGAAAACGTCTATGTGGCGTCAAAGGAATCTAATGGACTTACAAGCTGCAGCAGAGCATTTGTCAACTCCAGGTACTGTTTATGTACCGATGTGGTATACCACGTGTCCACAAAAACAGGGTAGGTACGGTAATCTAAAATGTTTTAAAAACATTTCAATATATCCACCAAATACCAACGCATGTAAGAATATAGAGTTTTAAGTTTTTAATCAATAAATTCATTATACTTGAGCTTTTAAATAAAGCTCAAGATTGACTGGAGTTAACCTCAAAATGAGATAACACCGGACACCTATATCAATCCATAGAAAAACTATGTCATAATTTTAGCGGTTACAACTCCAAACTACATTTCACGTTTTTAAAAAAGTGACAATTGATGTTAAACAATGCCTAACATATTTTGTTACACTTTTTAGAACACATTTTAATAAGAGAAATCATCAAGTTCAAAATATTAAGATAAAATAAGAATATCCAAATTAAAAAAATAAAACAATTAAGAAATACTCATTCAATTTATCTAACAAAAGAACTAAATACAATTTTTGTATTTTACTTTATTACACACTGAATAAATGGTGTCTGAATATAGTTACACTTCGAAACACTGATTTTTTAGACCTTCCAATACTACTTATTAGATTTTTTTAAATTAACTTGTAATTTTTGAATATAAAAAGTTGACCTCGATAAAGTATCAACGTAATTTACACCTACAGAAACCAAAAGCTTCGCTTATAGAAATGGCTTTTATCATATTTTATAAAATGAATTTGAAAATGTATTGTTTTCTTTGTTATAAGATGATGAAATATATTATTATTATTAATATATAAGAGGTAGGAAATATGGACAAATTTTGTTTTTTCGTTCGAGATACATATACTTACAAATAATGTTTAGTGAAAATATTTTCAATTCATGTTAATTCCTTTATTTCGAAAGATCCGACTTAAATTAAAAACTCTTTCGTCCAAATTCACTACGCGAGTGACCGAATTGTATGGTACACTCCAACTTGGTTACTTATACGCAACATTATACGCAGTAGGCACCCCTCGTACATATTTTGAATTTTGTTAGCTGGACAATACTATGAAATCACACATTTTTACGACTTACAACTGTTTAACTCTTGTATTTTGCGCATGCGCAACAACTTCATCTATATCCTGTGCACCCTATTTTCTTTGGTCACCCTCAGTAAAGAGGTTTCAAAGCGCTGACGACTAATAATAAACCTGTCTCTGTGCGACTTACAAAAGTGCTTTATTTCATTATAAAACATCGCGGCTGCTGCTCAGTACTTAGCTGGTACCGGTCACAGGCTAAACCAGAAGCTACACGAAGACTTATTGATTTAATAATAATACAATAAATCAGAAAATGTTTATTATATATAGCGCATACAGATCAAATGCATCTTGTATAATAAATCTAATCTAATAATAAAAAAAATTGGTCTGGTTGTTCCGCTATTGCGACGCTGCGCGACACTATTACTTTCTCGTTGAATTGTCATACTGGACTTTTTGCAGTATTTCAATAGATACTTATTGTACAGTCTCGTGTAATTACTAATTTTATATAGCTTGTGTTTTGAAAAAATAAAATGTAAGTAGTTTTATTTGAACGATTTTTTAAAAACTGTTTTCGTCATAATATTATTTATAGGGTTTTTACCTAATCATCATTTGCCTCCTTCGAATGCCTACCATATCAATTCAATTATAAGCGATTAAACACATCGGTAAAGATCGATGTTTGTGTACAATATGATCAACGATGTTTTTGTTTTTTATTAATTACTATGCGCTGCTGATCAAACAAGGAAAAAGGAAATATGTAAGATACCAAAATTGAAAATAATTTAATTTATTTTCGCAAAGACGTAGTATATTATAACTATTTTACACAATAGGTAGTAAAAACATTAATAATATTAGTGATATTAGTAGAAAAATGTGTTGTTTTAAATAATAATAATTTTTTATCGAAATCGCATGATTTCTGTATGTGAAAATAAAAACAGCTAATAAATGTTATTTTACAATGTGGAAAAAGACAACTAATTGACATTTTTTCATCATCGGTTGTAGTTGAATTTTTCTTCCTTTTGCAAAGCCCTCACTAAAATCACGCTAAGAACGGATATGAGCATCTGAAACAAAAACGGGTTTTACAATAATTAGTGAATTGACAAAAAAATAATCAATACTTGGAATTTTTAAAATACTTGAAATTGTTTTCTACATTTTGGTAATTCATATTATTATAACATTGTAGAAAATAAATATTAGTTAGTAATACCCATTTAGTAAAACATTCGTACGCACTCAAGTGCACGCCAAATGTCAATAAATCATAAAATTAATTCAATTAAATCTTTCAATTATAAAACGATTTCTTATAATACTACCTACAATAACATACAATTGTGTATAAATATGACGATAGTTAATTTCAGATGACCGTGGCTCAGTGGTAGACTGGGTGGTATAGTCTTAAAATTTTCCAACCCTAAAGAAACACAAATATTGGATATATAGTATGATAGAACGAGTACAGCGCGATGACGTTAAACGTCGAATATAATTGAATGTTTTAATAATATTTTTTATAAAAACAGATCCTTGGAATAAACGACAAACTGTTTATTTCCGCTCGTGTAACAACTGAGTTAAGTAGAACAGTTAGCCGTCCCGCATATACATTCGTGGAAAAATACAAATGGGAAGATTAAAGGTTCGTTTTATCATATTTAATAACGATTTGTCATAAATGTCTAGGTCACTTAATATGGTACAGCAAACATGGTTATGGTAAACCATAGATCAGATGCAGCAGTCGCAGTGGTGGTAGAGAGGTAGGTACTTAGAGTTTGGTACTAAAATATCAGATTTTATTTTTCAGCTTAAAAGAAGAATTCGATTGGTTTTTCGCCGTTGAATTGTATTATTGATTTTTAATAGCAATGTACGTTTTATACACAATTTTCAAACGTTCATCGAATTCATTAAGAGTCGAATTTTAATCTCATCACTTGCAGGTCACACCAGGTGATGTATCCAAATTATAAAAGTTGAAAAATCGTATTCAATCGAATTCACGTTAACAATGAGTTCAATTTGTATTTTATTCGGTAGTTATTGAGTTCGGTGTGTTTGATCGGTTGTTTTAATATTACCCGTCGGACGTTAAGTAATCACGATAAATCACAAGGCGAGACTATCCGACGAGAAGCATTTCGTAATCAAATAAACCAAATTGTCTTTGCTAATAGTTTCTCAAGCTCAAACCTGCTAAATAATGAGATTTTCTTTTCATTTAGGGGAAAAAAAAATATTTTTGCGCCAGAAATATTGGAATGGCGAGGTAGTGGCGGCAGAGGTGTGTACAGGAAAAATAATTTTAATTATTTAAATTAGCATTGGAGAGAAAAATGGCAGATTTAACTTTTTACCTTCATCTCGTCTCTTGCTTTTTTGTTTCTTTTTATTTCTTATACATGTATTTTTTTTTCGGAGCTTATAGAAATAATATAATATAAAAAGAACGAACGTTATAAATAGCTTTATCTTTAGTTTTTTGTAAATTATGCAAATTTAAGCGAAACGAAATATTTATTTTATGAATTTAGTAATCTTTTTAACTTTTACACCCCCTCCACATCATCATAAGTTTATTATTTTTAATTTATATTCTGTTTATTGTATTTATTTTGTATTAATTTTCATTTTTTTTTTCTATGGTGGAATTTGTTTGTTGTATACGAGAAGAAATAATTTTACAAACTATTTTACAGTTTTTTTTTAACGAATATATAATTCTTATATAGGTACATAAATTCTTAAACTATATAAAACAGTTCAAGAATATCTTATAATGTGATATATATGGTTCAAACCATGTAATCAAAATTGAAATGTGAAAAACGTGAGCAAACCTGTAAGGCTAGGTACCTATATACATATGTAGTTTTAAAATGCAATTTAATTTTAAAATGTTGAAATTGTTTAAATAAAATATTAATTATGTTTTATTTTTTACCAGATATCACCAGGTTTTGATTTAAGATTTTTCAAACAACACAGTACCTACCTATAATACCATAATAAATATAAAAATTATATTGAAAATACTAAAATAAAGATTAATAGCTTGGAATAAGGTAAATCATACCTTCGTCAATAATTTGATAATGTCATAACATCATCGCGTCTCATCGGGATAGTTTTTGCGTATTGTCCAAGTATGTTTTCACAATAAAACAAGATTAAAATATCATCAGCTACTATAGAGTTCTATTATTTTTGTGTGGTCTATTATTAGTTTATGATCAGAAAAAAACGAAATATTCGTGTACGACAATGTTATGTGAAAATGTCATGATCCATTTTATGGATTTCTTTAGTACCCTCCCCTGGTGATAGTGGGCAGAATAAAAAGTAAGCCATGAATTTCAGATGCCCAATGATGACTTAACGGCATCATCAGTGAAATCAAAGTAAAAGAGTAACAAAAAATAAAAAATTGTAAGGTATTATTCTGTTATGTATTTTCCAATACTTATATCAGTATCCAGTACGTATGTACATATTTCACCATACAACACATGACAATGAAATTGAATTTGAACTAAATTCAGTTTACATTTGAAAAGTAAATTTCTTCAATAGTCGATAATTTAGAAAGGGGAGATGTCTTTTAAAATTTATATTGCTTAAAATACAGTAAGTAACTGATTATTTTATTCGAAATACGGTTTTAATGAAAAATAAAAACCTTACACAGGTATAACAAACAGTTATTTACGTCGAAACATTTATAAAAAGTTTAAAACAATGTCTAAGTATATAAAAGAAAACTACATTATATTTAAACATCATATTAATTTAATTACTTTTCTATTTAACGTATATTACTATGTAAGTAATTTGAGTAATTTAAGAGCTTGTAAATATGCTGGAAAAACCTCTGTTAAAATATAATAAATGATGGTTATAGTTTCTGCGATCGACAATTTTACATATATTTTTTTTTTATATTATACACTTTTTATTTAATTATAAAATGAAATTAATTACTATATTTTTAAACTACTAAATACACAACACTAATGCGTGAATATCATTTATAATCGATCGGTGATGTATTAAACAAAATATAAACTAGGTAATATTTACTTTGTATATAATATATCTTTGACATTTAAATTAATATTAACGAAACTGAGAGAATAAAATTAAAAATTATCTCTCGGATAAAAACAAATAGATTATTTCGAATTTGAATAAACTCAAAACGAAATTAAACGCTTTTGCTAATGTATTTTCTAAGGAAAAAAAAACCGTAACAAACAGAAAAAATAAAAATAATAAGGTTATACCGTTTGTATATATATATGTATATTGTGTATAAAATGATTACTAATTTACAAAGGTCTCACGTAGTTCGCGATGAAACGATAACTCGTTAGATTGCCGGCGAAGAGTTGAAAGGTCGGAGTGGTCACAGGAAGAGAGTGCTGTATTTTATGGGGTACCTACCTCGGAAAATTCCCATTAAAAAAAAAAAAAAAAAAACGTAAACATTTCTATGCGAAAATATCTCAATAATATTACGGACGACGGTGTGCCGTGTGCGGCGTATCAAATTTATTCTCCAGCTGCTGCCGCCGCCTCGCCGTTTCTTTAATAACATTAATTTCCTTTCCGACTTTTTAAACATAAATCGTATAAAATGGAGACCCACTACGGTTATCGTAGTCATAAGGATTCGATACGCCAAGGAGTGACTACGGTTGGCGGGGGAGAAGAAAAAAAAACATTTACAGTTGTCGTGATGAAATATTACAGTACACTACTTCGTGTACCTTCGCCACCGGGCTTCACTCCCCCCCCCCTCCCCACAGCCACGTACATCGCCCTTGCCGATACTCTTATAATATTCTATAAAATGGATATTATAGATTACATTATTTTAGTTTGCCGGGTTGATGGGCGCGAAAGGCGCTGCAGGAGTGCACACACAGTGGCGCAATAGTGGTATACCCGGTACGTCTCGTGGTAAGTACCGCGGTAGAAGTGCCGGGTAAAATGAAACACCTAAGTACCTATGTACCTTGTGCGAGTGAGACTTTTTTTATTTAGAGCTATACATTTCGAGGTGCAGTCGATTTCCCCCCCC
>NW_019101557.1:283346-311149 GCF_001856785.1 Myzus persicae | reverse complement strand
CCGCCCCCCCCCCCACCGACACTCGTGGACTCGAGAGCATGCAACGACGACGGGTGGGTCGTGTATCCATATATTATAATATCGCGTAAGGCGTCGGATTCCTTGGATGTTTTCGTACCTAGACTTTGAGACGGGCTAGATGTGCGTTTTTCCGCGTTGACGGTTAATTTGCATCGAATATATTATAAACTATCGGGGATAAAAGGCGGTTTTCGGCAACGCACAAGAACCCATAAATAACTACGTCTCACCCGCATCCATATGGTTAGTCCCGATACAATATATATCTCGAGAGTGTATAAAAATGTACATAATATAATACATTCGAACGCGTTCGGAGCGAAGACAGACAACAAAAAAAATAAAAATAAAAATAATAATACCTCGCGAGTACGCGTCGAACGTTGACTGTGCGAATTATTTTACGCCTAGGTAATGATGGTATTAATGAGATAAACGTAATGTATTTTTTTAATTGGAAATCATTATCAATTTTTACGCGCACTATTGTTGTGACGTCACGAAGTTCGGCTTTGTTTTTAAACTATTTATACTGCCACAAGAGCATAACACGATGTAGCTGTTTGTAGTAACTACCGATATTTATTATCTTGAAATTAGGTGTATGCAAAATAAATATAAAATAAAATTGGCTAAAGGTTTTATGGTTTGCAGAGTACCCGAGGACACGCAATATTCAGTTATTCAGTATTTTTAAAACGAAAAGCTATTGTCATCATGGTGCAGAACACACAACTTACAGCTAAGGCTAACCAGCTTTTGGGAGACGAGATAATGGCGAGTAAAGTTGAACGCATTTTGTATATTATTAGCAGAAAACTGTGTATTTATTCTAAGACTACACATCGTGTTTATTGGACTATTTTAAGTCTCCATGATTTATTTTCTGAATTGCATCCATACAATTATTGAGATATAAAATGTCATCGAATCGTGGTTTTTGTAAATAATTGTCTTGTATTCCTTTTTATAATTCTTTTTCTATATAACTGATGGTATATTTTGAAAACGGCATCTTGTAATTTTATTTATATCGCAATTATTCGATTTCTAAACGATCGAGTGGATTGCGTCCTTTTAAAATGACATAATAATTAACTTGACAAAAATATGGATAAAATGCTGCACAACTAATAACAATAACATCTTCTTCGTTAAACATTGTATTCAACTCACAAAACAATGATCACTCGTCGACGGCAATTTGTTCAAATTCTGATTATTTTTAATTATACTCAAAGACAATTTTTTCAGAAACTTGAAAATGTTTGTAGTAGGTACTTATATAGAGTGTACTGTGGCAATACAAACTTCTGTTTTTCAAATGAAAACCAATTTCTTTTACTGTAAATTATTTAGAGAATAATTTTTTTTTCAGGATTTTGATGTAATATCGCATTCAAAATTCGAATGACTAGTTTATTAGTAATTAAATGGTTTGTACAAAGAATAATAGTCTTTAAATCTTGTTTTACATGAATATAAAATAGACTCACAACTGTATCTAGTATTGATTATACTTGGGGCCATTTCTACAAATTATTAATATCTATATGGACTGATATAAATGACTAAAATATTAAAATCAACATAGCCCCCATATCTTATAAACTCATTACTATGGACCTTTTGTCCTTAGAACTCAAAGTTAAATAACTTAAAAACTACTAGTACCAATTTTGATTTTGTTACGTCAAAAATTTCAGAAAAATTATCTTCTGTATAGTTTATAGTTGAATAGGGGTGTTTTCGTTTGAAAAACATAAGCTTGTATCTCCTCGGGACACTTATTAAGAGTGAAAAAATTTCAAGAATTTGAAAATATGGTCTTAAAATACATATATTTGAAAATTAAAAATCAGATTTCGCACGACTGCATTTTTTAAGAAAAAAAAATACGGTGGTCACGCTTGGTGAATTTTCCTGTACCTACAGAAGATTTTAATATTTTTCTTACTTAACGCGAATAACTGAGTGATAATAATTAAACTGTAAACGTAGCTGTCGAAAAAAAAAAATATATTTCACGACGTGTTTCTACATTTTATTGGAATTAACAACTAATAAGTGCACATCACAAATGGATGTCCGTTGCAGTTTTTGTAAAGTGTACCAAATTTAGTAGGTAGGTATAAAGTCTACACGGTCTAGTATTTATTACTATTCAGTTGAAAAGTGCGTATATATAGAAATATTCTGTACAGTGTTTACACGTATACATGTTGGCTTTGTATAATATGCAACAGAGTTTGTTTGTGAAACAAATATTTAAAATAATGCCAAACGAGGTAGGTAGGTAAGTATATATATTATTATACACATATACGTACGTACGATATTTGTGTGCCTTCGAACTCTGCCAATAGCTCGTTGTTTGAAAACGTATATTAAATATTATATACATTTGATGTAATTGAAATAATATAATGCGAACAATGATATAGTTGCAAGTAAATAGGACAGGAATAGTTTGGGGCGTGTAACCTATATGATATAGTCAGTGCCAATGTGTGTATGTAATATTATGTATTTTTCAACTGTCCGATTTCTAAAAAAAAAAAAATCAACCCTACGAAGTGCGTTTAGTTAAATACGATGGCGACTGTATTTGATGTGATTAAAAGCACATTTTTATTTGCCATCATCGAGTTCCGAAATAATAATTGTTAGCCTGTTTATTATATTGTAACTATATCGCTAATTATTATTATGGCATTCATTTCGATGAAGTTTGAGTCAACAAATAAACGCTCCGAAATAGCTGGTAAAAAATGTGTGGAAAATATACGTTGGTATACAATATCATTATGTACACAATATCATCGTGGATTAATCAACTATTTTGTATATTCGACTATTTGTCTATCCGACAGTTAAAATTGAATGATCGATATTGCTATAATTTTTTCAATCGTCATCATATTATTATACAGCAGTAAACTGATTTCGAATAGAATATATAGGTGCCTATCTGTATCGTTTATTATTGAACTGGTATTTTATGATAATTTGACGTCCAATACATTTTGTTTGAAATATAATGTATAGTGTACCTATACCTATTAAATTTCCGTTGCATTTATCATCGATATTAAAACGTCAAATATTGTGACGAAACAATATTACCTAAAGTACATCCCGAGAAATATTGAGAATGTATTATTCATGCGAGCGGTTGATTAGAAATATCGGTATAAAAGAAAACAATTAAGGCTTTTAATTAATATACACCTGATACATTTACCTACGTGTACATCCTCCCAAACTTTAATCACATTTTTCTGGGCCAACTACTGTTATACCGATCAAATTTAATGTTTTGTATTTTTAAAAACCACATTCACTCGGGTTTTTCTGCACATTTACATTGTCGCTCCCACCTCCATTTTTCCTTTTAAAATTGGAAATTTGAAATTTGTAGTACACCCAAAGACAATATGTTCATGTTTCTGATATTTTGTGTATTACTTAAGTCTTGAGGCCCACATAGCACACGACATTTTCAAAATATTGATGAAATATAAAAAAAAAACGAAATGAAAATATTTTATTTTATTCATCAAAATGTTTGAAATATTGTGAACAAATATAGAAAAGGTTTTCACAATAATGTAGAAAAATATTAAATTGTTTGGTTTTTAAATTTTCAAAATATATGGTACAAAATATTTCTAAAATAATTACATCCACACATTTTCAAATCAATTTCCATCAAATTTTTCTATAGAAACTAAAAATAAACTAAATTATCATAAAATAAAATAAAATAATTATTAAATTCTTTAATACTTAAAAAAATGTTTGTAACAAAATATTTAATATGCGACTAATTAGATATATTTAGAAACATGTAAATAATTAAATGATTTTTACATTATTCATCCACAATATTTTTAAGCTATTTGAAGACAAAAACATCTTGACAAATTAACTAATATTAAAATTCGAGTTATGTACCGCATAAGTTTACTATATAATAATGTTGTATTTTCATCGGAAGAATATAATACGGGACTATATCGTAACTAAGACATAAGTGAGAGATTTAATTAGGTTGAAAAATTCATTCTCTCAATTAATGAATCAATTTTTTTTTATATATTAATGGCATTGCACTTTGTATCATTTTTTTTTGTTTTTTAACGATTCAAGCTTCTATTTTTTAAATGGGAACCTCTTCTCTTTTACTGCAAATTAACTAGCGGACGATTTTTTTTGAAAATGTGAATGTATCTAAATCAGAATCCTAATGAGTAATATCTGAGTTATTAAAATGTTAATGCTAAGGATAGTAATATTAGATGTATTATTTATTCCAGTGTTTCCCAAACTTTTTGCAATGGCGACCCATGCATTTAATCTTTATTGGGTTCGCGAACCACACTAAAAAAAACAACTTAAGTAAGCCATAAATTAATATTATTTTTACTATGATCAATTTCATCATTCTCGCCGATAAGATAACAAATATTGCATAATCGTAATAAAATAATAATATAAAGATTACTAAAAATATGTCATACTACATTCTACAATACTAGCTGGACTTCACATATTATTATACAATATAGAGGTATCTATTTAGGCCAAAAATAACAGTAATTTTAACCCCGAGTTGTGACCCATCAAAAAGATTTCACGACCCACTATTGGGTCGCCACCCATGGTTTGGGAAATGGTGATTTATACTATATTTACAAACTATATATGTTGGTAGATCAATTATTGTAACTATAAGCATTTTAAAATAATCTAAGATCCCATATTTGCTTAACTCATTACCACCATAGAGATATTATTATATTTAGTACACAAAGTTGTATAACCGAAAAACTAATTGCTCGAATTTTGAATTAAATGCACCAAAATTCTCAAAAGAAAAAAAAAAAAATACCTGCCGAATCACGATAAGTGAAAGAGGAGAGTTCCTATTTGAAAACATAATTTTGTATTTCCATAAGATCACCTTTAAGCGGTACGAAAAATATCAAGTATGCAAAAGTTTGTTCTTACCGAGTATTTGAAAATTTCAATAACCAGAATTCGAATATATTATGCATAAATTGAGGATCAAAATTGGTGCACGCGTAAAAATAAATCATATAAATACATAAATAAATATTAACAATGTGTCTCGGTGGAAGTGACCCAACGGATAACGGGTGCGGAAATATGGTACGTGTCGTAAAAAAATGATTATTCGTGTATAATTATTGCCTTAAGTCCTTAACACACTAAAGATCGAACCTCGTGCACGCGTCGGGATCGATTGATGGCGGCAAACCAAATATTTTAGCGTAAATAAACCAGCGTATTGAAAGTTTCTTACAAAAGGTCTCAATCTGCGATACTTTTGTACATAGTATAGGTATTTATATTGTGTGCCCACGATGTGCGGCCACGTTGGAGGACGACGGCCCGTCGAATATACGAGCAACGGTTGTGTGGAGGGGGTGGGTGGAAGTGGTTGAATGGCTTTTTCCTTGTTTCTTTTTTTCGATCCGAAAAGGTCATGAGTGGAAAATGTCTTCGGAGAAGGCCTTAGAAGGTCGGTAGTTCGACGGGGTTATAAAAACAGTGAGAACGTTTAATATACAAAATATTGGTGGGTAGGAACACGGTCGTATTATTACGCGATTTAAAAAAATGATTATAAAAATATCCCATTGAAAAAAGGGAATTAATCCGATGTTATAGAAGACACGCGGAATTAAAGTATGTCCTGGTAATATCAAACCATACGCCGTTGAAGACATATGATATATATTATAAAATGTTAAAATGAAATAAAATAATTTACTCGGATGAAATAAATTCTAAATACCTACAATTTGCAAATATCTGCTCTCAAAGTTAAAACAGTGTTTGTATTCCTCAAAAATGATTCTAAATACTAATGGGTTTCTATGATGCAATTATAGAGTAATCTAAAATACAAATGTTTGACCTTTACAATAAATGATTATTTTTGATCATGAATAAAAAATATGAATTTGATATTATGATTAACAGAGGAGCCAGCGTTATGAATACGGTTAGTGTAATTGTTCAATTTTGTATGGTTTTGAAAGCTGAGAAATCATCTAAAAAAATATGGTACACTTTTAAATAAATAGTTGTATGAGACGAAGAATTTTTGTATAGAGCAGGAATTTTATCTGACGGCAGCTCCTACTCTAAAATTTGGCAACAATAATATCGGTTAAAATTTCAAAATTTCTAGTTGTTTGTCATTGAATACGGTTTTTAGATTATCAATCTGAATGATTATCTACTCACCATTAAATATTAAATTGTTTAATGTTTTATTCTAAGAGAACTTTAATTCACATTATTCTAAAACATTACAATTGCAAAAAAAGTAACCATAGTGCCAAGATAATAATCCACACTATTGCGTAATGCTATAATGGCAGGAATAATAATTTATCCTTATGGGGTAAGGTTGTAAACTTATAACCTTTAAATATCACAGGTAACATTAAATGTAACAGAATTAAAAATTAAAGAAAAAAATAAAATGAAGAATTTAAGAATCATAATATTTCTTTTGTAAACAATCATATTTACTTAACTATATAACACGCGTCTTTATAAGATATTTTTATTTAAGTCTATAAACAAAATATATAGAATGGTTCACCGAGCATGCTAAACCTCTATTTTTTCCTCTGATGATGAAATTTTTCTTATAAACCATTATAATTTTTAGAACTTATAAAAATATTCAAAACAAGCATAGCTTTTACGAGCAATGCTTATTCATTAAATGGATTTTCAAAAATATAAACTATATGGAATATACTATATAGTATTTATTATATTTGGATATTTTTTACAAACTATGCATATTGATAGAAATTACCTTTAAAGTAGATAAAGATAAAATATCATACTTTTCATCTACATAGAAAACAAATCATTATTCAGATCTTAGATTTTTAAAGACTTTATGATTTAATTTCTAATGTATGCACATATTTACAATCTTATACTTAATATTATTTATTGTTTTATTTATTTATGTATTTCAGAATAATTTCAAAAGGGCAAATTCAGAACAGTATTAGAAAAAAACCAAACATTGTAATGACATAGGAATTGACAGAATATTATAACATTAACAAAATAATTTTGACCTCGACTGGGTTTCAGAATTATAAAATTAATCGAATTATTTTATCTCATTGCAAGTGGATAATAATCTCTTGAGTGGTGATTTTATTTTAAATAGTGACTTTATTCGATAATTACAACAGTGTGTCGGTGTGTAGAACAAGGTAGTAGAGCGGAAGGAAAACGTTGGCACATTAATTGTTATCAACCCTGAAGCTTCAGGGCAATCTATGTTATGGATTACATAAAAAATATTATCAACATATTATTAAGATACATCGAAAAAACAAAAACACTGCGACATCATGCAAAGAATGACATCATATAATATGTATTTGTTGATACTATATATATTGCTTTACAACAATATTTTATCTTAACAACTCTTTAGTTTTGCGTTTGCTCCAACATTTTCATCTATTATTGATTTTTTAAGTATCTAGCAATATAAATGTTCAGTTCTATGAGCAAATTATTATTTTCATAAAAAAGTGCATCCAAGTTGAACAAAAGTAACACAAAGATTTCTTTAAAAGCGTTTTATGTTTTTTTTCTTATTGAAAAAGATGACCATACATATTATCTAATATCATATTATTGAACGAATGCAGTGTTTAAGGTACCTACCTATACATAAAAACTTCCCCTATCAAAGAGTACGGTTTTAGTTATTTTTTTGCGAGTCATAAAACATTATTCGAAACTTTTCACCATTATGTAAGTAAATTGCAACAAATATACGATAAACAATGCAATTAAAAAAAAAATTATTTTAATTAATTGTAATCTTTAGGTATACGACGAATCTATTTACACCATCCTGTATGGCGTCGTCACAATTTTGGTACATAAAAAAGGCCTGTTCTTTTAATATGTAAGGACTATTAGCCATCAGCGTGCCCAGCAGCGTGGTGGGAGGGGTGTAAGGGGTTGTCCCCAGTATTTACGTATAGTAAATCCTTTTATTTGTGTCTGTATAAGTATTGCCACCACAATTCATCAAAATATATTTTTAGTCATAACATGCCCCCCTCACCATTGAAATTTCCTGAGCACGCCACGGTTAATAGCTACTTGAGAAAAGTATATTTTCTCCCCTCCCATCACACCTACCAATTCTTAGGAAATTAAATAAACGAACACAACTCATTGTTATGGATATTACAACTTAGATTACCTCCAAAGCAGCTATCGATATGGCTATGTTGGTCGTCCACCGGGATTTGTCCTCCAAGAACCAGGTCACTTCGTCAGCACAGCCGTAGAAGAACGCGTTACCGGTTACCGTGTCCCTGCACTCGGTGGGCAACGCTTTTCTCAGCGACAAATAGTCGTTGGGTCCATCTGCTCCGCAACATCCGATCTGAAACCGTATAACGAGTGTGTGGTAAGCACGTGATACAACCATGCAATGTAAAGCATGGCTATAATTATAATGAAATCAAGCAAATTACACATTAATCAATCATATATTGAATAATTGTGCTCAGAAAACACCGCGGTGCGCATCTCACCAATCGACATTGTAGTGATTAAAGTCGATGGGAATGTAAATTCCGGAAATTCAAGAAGTAAGACCATATTTGATGTGTCCACAATATTTTGCCCTATTGTTCTTGCTGACCCGACTATGCTTTAAAATTGCTAGATTTCATCACAAATACTACAATTTCATTAGGTCATTTTAAGCTGAATTATTACCCGATGTCGCTAAATGTATAGGGATTAGAGGAGCTTATATTTTAAGTATGACAATTTTAAATATTTTATTTTAAGTACCTTGATGTAACCCGCGTGCGTTGCTACGCTCTCCTTTCAACTTCCTACTCATCGTAGTAATATTGTTTTTAACCGTTAATGTTAATAAATGCATGATGTTAAAACACTGTCAATGTCGGTTCGTGTTCATGGTTTCTCAGCCTGTCTAGACAGACAGACAGACAGAGAAATGCGTCTGTGCACCATTTCGCGGAATATTAAAAATCCGTTTAAAAATCACAGAACATACAATTTGAATAATTTTTATTTGTCAGAATGCAGCCATGAGAAATATTTGATTATTAAAAACGTTCCCAATTACTGTCAATAAATAGTTTTTCTCCCTTTCAAAAATCTTGAAAGTTAAATACAAGATTCCCCAAAAGTGTAATAAAAATTAAATTAATATTTCACTAATAAATTAATATAATGAAAAAAGACACAGGCCTCGTGGTAACCTGTCATCGTGTACTATTTAAGCGTTTTATGCAAAATGGATTAAATAGTGACAACCCGAGCGTTACGAGTTCAAACATCCATATGACGTGTGATTCGATATAAAACACTCAGTAATAGTATGTGGACCTAAGATTGTATACTTAAAGCATGTTTTCTTTTAGGAAAGTGACTCTAATTGGTGTTTTTTATGGGGGGGGGGAGGGGTCAAGAGTTATTTTCAAAAGCATCAGGAAAAACAGAAATAAAATAAAGAAAAACAGCACTGCTTGGTGTTCGCTTTCTTTTTTACGTCATATTAAAATTTAATGTCTAATCCAACTCAACCACAATTTTTCTAAATAAAAAAAGGAATATCAATTCTCTAAACTCTCAAGTCTAAATAATATTTTAATGATACTGTCAATGACTTTTCATTATTAAACTTAATTTTAAAAAAAAATTTTCAATCAACAAACATTAAATAAACATAATCTTCTCAATAATCTCATACATCTGGCGGAACGCTCGACATAGTTCCGCGGAACCCTAAGGTTCCGCAGAACACACTTTGGGAAACGCTATATTAAATTATGGTGCACAGAAAATGTCGAGATGCACGTCTTATCATACCGCTGCGGGAAAGTAAATTCCGGAAAATCTAGGCGGAAAACTGTATGCTCGGGTACCGAAAATCCTTCGGCCCCGGGCTCGTCGTCGCACTCATCGAGCGATTGTAACGTATTATTATTTCCGCCGGATCAATCGATAAGCACAATACGGAAGACACGCGGCTCCAGCGATAACCAGACATTATGTACTCTACACGCACGACGGAGTATATATAGGGACAACCCGAGCGTTAAGAGTTTAAACATCCATATGACGTGTGTTTCGACATAAAACACTCAGTAATAGTATGTGGACCTAAGATTGTATACTTGAAGCGTGTTTTCTTTTAGGAAAGTGACTCTAATTGGTGTTTTTTTTTGGGGGTGGGGGGGGAGGGGTCAAGAGTTAAAAAATCCAAGTCATTTTCAAAAGCATCGGGAAAAAGAGAAATAAAATAAAGAAAAACAACACTGCTCGCTGTGCGCTTTCTTTTTTACGTCATATAAAATTGTGGCGCACAGAAAATGTCGAGATGCACGTCTTATCATACCGCTGCGGGAAAGTAATATTCCGGAAAATCTAGGTGGAAAACTGTATGCTTCGGCCCCGGGCTCGTCGTCGCACTCATCGAGCGATTGTAACGCATTATATTATTTCCGGCGGATCAATCGATAAGCATAATACGGAAGACGATAACCAGACATTATGTACTCTACACGCACGACGGAGTATATAGCGACAAACCGAGCGTTACGAGCTTACACATCCGCGTGTGTTTCGATACAATACGACTCAATAATGTGTACCGGAAAGGGGACTTTGGGTGTCTCCTTTGTTTGGCGACGACGAAACGTCGAACAGGCCACGTGGCGCCCCGAAACCGAGCACAAGCCGTCCTAGTGCAGTAATAGTATCTCCGCGAAAGACTCGAAAAACGTTTGATGTCGAACATTATTATTATTATTATTATTATTATTACAGTGGACGCCGCTTATAAGACTCGCGGATATATGATTCAGTGGCTTATTAGACTCAAAATCGTCTGAAACGGTCCGAAAGAATCCAAATACATCATAAACAATTTCGTTATAAGACTCAATAATACTTCGTTCATAAGAGTCAAATTTCGTAAACGAAATGGTAAAAAATAAACATTTTTGGTTAGAATACTTAGAAATAAATTGGTTTTTTTGTCGTTTTATTATGCGTGTATGTACAAACAATTTTATCGCATTTCACATTTTCCAATATACTCCCGGAATATTAGCTTATAACTCAAAACTAACCAAAATTACAATTTTTTTTTTCTTAAATTATAAATAAGTACATTGTACATACATCTTTTATAACTTTTTATTAATGTATTTAATCATTTTTATATGTATTATAATTATAATTTTTTTAATTTATTCAATAATAAGTATGTAATATGTAATATGTATCAAAACATTAAAATTAAAGCAAATATTTAGAAAAATGAAATTCATAAATATGTAATTAATTTTTTTTTCCCCGCTTGGCCTTCAAGATTCATTCGGTTATTAGACTCACCATGTGCTGGTCCCAAAGTGAGTCTTATAAGCGGCGTCCACTATTTTATTATGGGATGGTACCTTGGCGGGTGGTGGGTACGTAATAATAATAGGTGTTATTGGTTATTCTGAGCGTTTCCGAAAACGACGACAAAATCGAACTCGCGACTATGTGACACAATACATCGAAGGATTTCACTGTCGACGATCGAAGGCGATGGTCATTCTGCAGCAGACTCACCCGACTGCCAAGTAGCCGCAGAGAATACACAGGGAATTAGTTGTTTCGATTTAATATTTTAAAAACATTAAAAAAGTGGTACAGAAAGCGTGCTCCGCAATACAATATAATTTATTTTAATCGACTGCGGCTGAAATCGTCAAGATTAAAATTGAATTACTGTGCGTAGTGAAGTTACTAGATATTTTCAATGCGAAGTTTATAATTGATGCGATTGAAATATACCTTAAATTGGTTAATTACACCAAACACCAAATTAACTAAACATAATATCTGGAGTTGTGGTTTTTTATTTTGCAGTGGTATAATACAATTATTTTAGATCACGACTATTACATTTAAAAAAAATATATACATATATTATTTTATTAGATACTGCATGTTATTAAAAAATTAATTTGATATTTAAGAATATAATTTATTAAGAATTTTGTAACTAGATTATTTTTAATTAAAATTAATTCGAGTCAATCGTATATCAGACTTGTTACCATGACCTTAATTATATTCCAAAGTTGTATTGTTGTGGTTTTTAAATATTTTGTTTCTGAAATCGTTAAGCCATTTTAAAATCGATAATTCGTTTTATAACCTAAAGTGTCAAATTTCAGAAAATGTATGGTACTCAAGGTTCAATACGGCATTTAAAACAAAAAAAAACTGTAAACAAACCATTTATTTAACACCTCTAAACGTATGTAATTTAGTATAAATTCTTTGAAAATCTCACAACTATAACAATATCGATAAGGGTAATATTTGTGGAATAAACTGATTACACAAATTGTTATACGCAATATTATACAATATTATTAGCACATATAAATAATTAGTCGGGTACAATAATTCAAGTCGTCCGCACAATATTTGTGTTAACAATAATAATTACTCTTACAAATTAATAGTACCTAATACAAATAAAACGACGTGCTTAATATTCGACGGGCATCAATAAATCAATTATCATAATTACAATTATGTACCTGCCTGGCTGCCTATGTGACGTATAACATAATGTATTCAATATACATAATATAATACATCAAGTTTTAAAACTATTTTTTGTCCATTAGTTTTATATTTATACGATTTTAAATTAAATTAAGTGGTGTTACTCTGGTCGGGAACGAAAAATATAAAAACATTATTTACTTTTAATAAATAAGTTATGTTATTAATAATAAAAAATATGTGAATGTATTTGTGCTTAGTACAATATTGTAAATGCAACTGCATTATTTGCTCGGAATAATATTTGAATAAGAAATGCTTTCACTTTTTCGTCGAATATATTTACAAGGAATTTGAATTGAGGTTTTTTTTTACAAGAAAAAACTTAGTTATTTCGAATAAACGAAAACACATTAAATCATGTCAAGATGTACAACATTTCTGATGGATTAATTTACATTTAAATAAATCCCGAATAAAGTCCTATTGCTTTAAATTATTTAACTTTTTCGTAACCAAATAAATTGAAAATATGACAAAAAATAAAAAAATCGAGTTCTCTGGGGACACAACTTACTACACTCAACTTCTTTGAAGAGTTTTTCGTATGTGTACAAGAACACATCGTCGGCTACAGTGTGTAAGAGTACAAGGGAGCAAACGTCGAAAGTCTTAAAGAACAGATACTTCAAAAACGAGACGGAAAAAAATATCTTTTGAAATGTTCAGTTTTGCTTAACAATATTTTCGTGCTTCCAGTTTGTACGATTATAAGCGGTTGATTGTACCGAATGACAAAGGAGAACTTACCGCTGTTTTCTATTAAAATTGTTCATGATGAAAGTAAGTGTTTGATACTCTGAGTTTTGTATTCAGCTCTATAATATAATATAACGCCGCAACGCGAAATATCACCGTCGATATAATAATTATTAACTATATTGTTTGTCTTCACTTCGTTTGTACGGAAATCTTAAAGTCTCCGACACGTGAAATGTATCGACTGAGTTGCGTGTCGTCAGAATAAATTATAAGTAATAATAATTATTATGTTTTGTCGATAACGATGTAAATGTTACGTCTATCTTCTTCTCGGAGTTTATGCAAACAATTTCGTAAGATGAATATTTTATAGAGGATACGCGATAAATAAAAGTGTTCATTTTTGTTGTCTTCTTGGACTGTAAGTTTGTGCATGGCATTATCATGATTTAAGACTGTATAATATTTGATTTCAAACCATAACGTTTACTATTACCATCGTTAACCATTCGGATAAAGTTTAAAATATAAAAACAAAAATGGTGTCAAGGTCTTATGATATGGAAATTGTTGTTCACTTAAAAATTATGATAACACATTAATATAATTACAGGGTATAAAAAAACTAGGAAAATAAATTCTGTGTTATCAGTTCGCCTTACGTATTATAACAAAACTGCCATATTAACCATTTGATATTGATTTGAGGGCATTTCACATGTATCGCTTATAATTTGCAATGTGTTTCATCATTTGTGTTGCCCGCGAGCGAAGAAAAACAAAAGTAAATTCAGCGATAAATATTATACTGTCATTATATTACTATACCTTATCGGTTTAAATTAACTATAAAGTTGTATATTGATGAATTTCAAATAAAATAGACCAAGCGCAGTCTTACCGATTTATCTCGATGTATACGTATGTCGAATTTCATTCACATTTTATCGTCGGTCCTTGGGGTGACATAAATTTGAACTTTGCACACATTTCTTAACATGTTTTAAAAATATTGCACAAAACTTTTCAGTTTGAGTACTATCGCCGGGTCCTTGTTTTATCTATAACATTACGTATTTAAGATAAAAGTTTCTTTTCTCCATCAGAAGCGAATGGTAATTTTTTTAATTCCCTCTGAAAGTTGCTATTATTTCACCGTGAAAATGAATCGAGATAATATCAGACGGATTTAGAGATATCGACAATCATAAGGCATATTAGACTACTGGTGAATAATATACAACGAATGGGATTTATTTTTATAATGGAGAAACTTAGAAGGAATTCTAAAGGAATTGTGTAAGATATACAATATAATATAGTACAGTAGTTCTCAATCTTTTTAATACCGTGACCTAAATTTCCCCCGAAAAATCTTCCGCGACCCACATTGTTTCACTTTTCAACAATTTGTGAAAAACAAAATTTGTATTATATGAATATGTATACATTTTTATTAGGTATTTAGTTTTTTATAGGTTTATAATTAATATGAATAAAAATATAATTAATTAAAATGTACTTTTTATAATGAGGTACCTAATACAAATTTCTTGGAATCTATAAGATTCAAAAAAATGTTACCGACCCACCAAAAATTGACTGACGACCCACACTTTGAGGAACGCCGATATACTACATAATAAAACAAAACTAAAACCGGAAAAGTAATTGTGCTGCAGTTAGTGTCGAGTGTAAAGGTACATCATCATTGAGTATTTAACGCAATACACTTGTTGAATTTGAGTTAACTGATACATAATTTAGAGTTTGAAATTGGAAGTCTTATAAGAAAAAAAAACAATTACGGCTATCACACATTTAGATATTTTTTAATCATTGCCAGAAAACCATTAGGTATATGGCATTTCGAAACTTTTTCAATCTAAAAAAAATCATAATTTTTAAGAAAAATAATAAATCAAAATTATTGAATTCATCACAAATGTTAATAAATAGCACAAACAAGTCAAATAGTTTTTAAAATTGTATCATAAATATAAAATATTTTGTGAACATTTCAGTTTTCTACAATTGTTTGTTTTTCAAAAACAATTGAGCAAATTCGATTTTGCCGAAAACTGTCCTAGCGTAAGTATTCCAGCTTCTTCGTAACTTCTTTTTTTTGTTTTTAAAGATAATTTTGAAAAGTACTGTCAATTGTCTACATGTTATACTCCCAAAGTTTAATTTAGATCCAATTTGCTGCCAGCAACCTTCCTGGAAGGTGAAGATTGTATCATTTTTTCTATACTGTAAAAGCAACTCAAGACACACAAAAAAAAAACAACGCACACACACGCACCATTGTAAAATCAATAAATTCATTGATCCTGCCAGAATCTAAAACACTCGGTTTAGTTTAACTGTAGGTTTTGAGCCCAAAGGGAAACAGATAGAATTAAGTTTTATAATTATATTTTTTTTTACCAAAAGTTTTCTTCAAAGCCTTACGTGGGGAGTTTAATTGTTAGGAAATCGGATGTATAATTGGTTTTGAGTTTGTGAAAAGTCTGAAAAAAACTGCTCTATACCTACTCGGCGGAATCGAAAGTTTTCATTCTTTGATTCGATGGTGGAATGATCAATATACTTTTAATTCGATGATCATTTTACGGTATTTGATTTTTCTCCAGTACTTACATTCTTACATTAGTGCGCTCACTAACAAATAACAAATACTTACTCAAACATCAAATCGCTTTTCAACTTCAGAACGATGAGCGCAATTAACACGATTACATTTATACACCTGCCCAAAGATAATTATTTGTGACCACAGATCAGATAACATGGCGGCACAATGCCCGCTAATCAGTCAACTATTAAAACAGCGTCAAAGTGGCTAGGTACACCAATTAAAACAATCAACAATCCGAATAAAAACGATAGTATCTCATGTAATAACTCCGAATGGCAAAAATCCAACAATTCTAAACGAGGGTACCTACACTTCTCCACCTGCAGTCGTACGGAATTCGGTAATTTAATAATATAATGCCGTAAATATTTAAATCTCTGAATCGCTTTTCAACACTTTCTAGAAATTGAATCTGCAGATAGTTTTTACCTTTATTAATTTATTGATCTCGATCACACAACCGAAAAAGAAAACAACGCATTACGCACCGTCCTCTGAAAATACGAGAAAAGACTACCTTTGGGTCGTTACGTAAATCATATAGGTACGTATAATATACTCTCAACGAGATCGGAAATTAAAATGTATCCAATTTGAATGTGGAATGTGATCATAAAATATGAAAATCTGCGACCAAAAAATTAAAATGTGTAAAAACACAACAACACCCCATATCCGACAGACAACAAACTTTAGGCCCATGTAAAACCTAAAATTTGTTCATTTAATCGACCTTATATTATAGCAACTGATAAAAATAAAGGAATTTTTTAATGGTTCGATTTAAAAGATGTATGAATATTTTTTGATTTTAAATAAGCTTATTTTGCATCGGTTTTAGGATATGAGCAAGGTTTTCAATAGTTTTTAATGAATTTAACAAGACGCATTGATTATTCCACTAAAAAATTCCTAAAATTGAATAAGTACATCAAAAAATGCACAGCAACCGACTTATATATGCATTCAAACATCTGCAGAGCATTTTTTTTAAATCGGACCTTTGCAGGTGCTCATATTTTTGTCAGGCGAATAGCTGTTTCACGTCATAAATTAATTTTGAATATTTGTGTCTATAACGAAGAAACTACATGTCCATGTGGGTGATTGGCGGAGAGTATACACTCACTATTAACGATCATTTTCTACACGTACGACGAAAAGCGAAAGAATTTCCTAAACACAACACCTTCAAAACTACTACTCGTCTGCAAGGGCCTTAACGTTGTTCAGTCGTTATTAGTTCATAATTTATAATTACGTTTAAAAACTTACTAGTGCCATCGAGATATTATAATTAGAGTCCTATTACGAAGTATATTTTGTAAATATTTCATTTTGATTGAAAATCAAGTTTCATTCAAAACTATATATATATAGCAGGGAGTACAGTAGTTTACACTTCTAATTAGTGAAACGTCAATTGAAAAATGTTACTGAAACATTGCATACATCGTACATCATATTATAAATTACCCAATAATTATCTATCTCACATATTATATCTTTTTATGATCAATGATCGCGAATCAAACATTGATAATCACTTAATTATGAATGAAATCAGTCGGTCAGCATCGAGTGATGATTTTATGAAACGTACGAAAAAAACGCAAAATTAAAAATACATTTCTTTCAATATTTCTCCGAAATGTTGAAAGAACGGTGAAATTATCACTTTGAAGTATTTGAACAAAATCATGCCCGCTTAGTGATAAGAAGATATACATAATAGATAGACAGTTATTATGTTGTTTGTATAATGTACGATGTAAGCAATATTTCTATAACGTTTGCCTCTTAACACTTATCTATAAGCAGAGGCGTTCACTGTACACCCTACTGCTATATAGTTTTAAATTAAAATCTCATTTTTTATTTTTCAACAAAAAACAATTCAATTGTTGACATCATAGAACTCCAATTACACACGAGACTTACTATAATATTTCTATGAGTGAAAAATCCACTGTATTGTTTTGATTATTTGATTCGATATATTATTATTTTATCTTTCTGCTATCGCGTGCATTGGCTCCGCGATGCGAAGTGCGAGAAAACAAACTTTTTTTCCGTAACCATCTTGCCGACATCCTTCGACCGCGTAATATTATAATAATAATAATAATGATGATAACTGCGTTCGACTGTTGGTAACAAAGAGTTGAACAATTTCTCAACTCCCCTTTGTCCGTGTATATTATTATAACAGCTCGTATAATAATATAACAAAAACACAATAAAACGGGAAAAAGCCGAGTCATCCACACACACACACACACACACACACACACACACACACATATATATATACATATATAACACTCGCACCACACACATTTGTACGGTTACTGTACGTGCAGTTTGGAAGTAATAAACTTTTGATATTAAAATGAAAATATAGTTTGGTGAAACTTTTATTAACACCATCGCCATGTATACGTAATAATATGCGGACACGGGAGGAAATAAAGAGTGGGTACCAGCCGTAGTCAACAATTAAATTTAAAGACGGAAGAGATATAATATAATATAATAATATAATATCGTCGTTACCGACGAACTCCACGCGTAATTAACATACTTTGCAGTACAATATTAGTATTATTGTGAATGCAGGTTGTGCGTCTCGGCAAGTATACTTCTAACATTCTAATAATTTCGAGCGCGACCTTTCGAAGAACGGTTTTTCCCGTTTAATTTCTCGTGTAAATATTTGCCGGCCATTGTGCACACTCGTCTGCACTCGGGGCGGCCTTCACGGTAGAAGTGCCCCGAACGATGTGTGTGTGTGTGTGTGTGTGTGTGTGTGTGTGTGTGTGTGTAAGCACACACCTGTACACGACGAGTGTGAGTTATTAAATATTTTTGTTTTTTCGCTAACGACATTTAATATTACATCGTTCCCGCGGTATTAGCAACGGTCGTTATAGTACGACGACAAACGAAATTCGTAACACCGCGAGACGACATCGACAGGCAGGAATCGGCCACCGTGTCTCCCCCCCCCCCCCCAAACTGGGCCGCTGTCGAAATCGTATTTTTTCCGAATCGCAAACGAACGCGGGGTCAAGCGAGTTCTACGGGCGGTCTGTGAGCGATTTCGAATCGAATTCCGTCGTCCGGAGCTCTCGATGCACACGAGTATTATATTGTTATGGTCGCAGAGTGTCGACATGCCGCCATCGGTCGAGCACGATGAGTAGCGGCGGCGACCGCTGAGCACAGAGTTTCTGATGATGCCAATGACGGTTGGCCGTGTGCACGATGCAAATCCACGCTAACTAGCAGCTAATTGCCAGGTCGTTAAGCAGCGATATAGATGGATAGCGTGTGCACACACAGAGCGGTTCGAACTTCCCTCTGTATATTTGTGTAAAGACCCTCGGGACGATGGGTTTTCGACTGTTCGCCAAGGTAATCTAATAATTGACGAGCGGTCGGCTTCTCGACGAGCCCCGTCTGCAATGGTCCCGGCAGGTACTATATATTATTATAATACAGTCAATAGAAATGTGTTCTGTGGACGATAGGTAATAATAATCGCAATAACTGTATCAGAGTCGGCTGCACCCGAGTCGGGTCCCAAATTTATAATCGCTACACTAGCTGGGTCCCGAATTATTATGTTAGTTACTACACTAGTCGGGTCCTGAATTATTTTAGCTACAACACAGAACACTTACTACCAACGTGTAACGATAGGTGTGCACCGTGTAAGCTATGAAGTCGTTGATAGATAACTCGTCGAGGTTTATCGCTGTTCCAGATAGTTTATTATAAGATATGTCAAAAATTATCAGATATTACCGATAACACTGAAATTATTAAGCGAATGCTCGAAAACCACATACGTATTTTTTATTACGAATATCCCCAATAGTCATATTATATACGTATAAGTACTATTCATTTACTTTTCAATTTAATAAAATTGTATTAATATTATTGTATAATATTTTTAATTACTATAATATTTTTACTAACTATCAATTACTTATACTTTAGCATTTTTAATATTTAAAAAAAAACTGTAAAAATATTTTTAACCATAACTCAGGTCTAAATAGATCATAGACAGTCTGTTAATGGGAATGAAAATGTCAGTATAGTGTAGTACTTACCAAAAAATATTCAAGAACTAGTGGAATACCTATAATAATATTCGGGACCCAACTAGTATAGCACCTTTAAAAATTCGGGACCCAACTGGTATAGCACCTTTAAAAATCCGGGACCCAACTATTATAGCACCTTTTAAAATCCGGGATCCAACTAGTACACTACCAGCGATTAGTCCTTAGTATTCGGGACCCAACTCGGATGCGCCTTCAGAGTCCTGTAGAGTTATCGCTGCAGCCGATGTAAAGCGTAATACGATACCAGAACGGTATTGTAATAATTAAGGTCTAAGCCAACGATAAAATTGCTGCACGTCTCGACTTGTTACTGTTTTTTTACCCTTTTTTTAGGACGATAGACTTATCGCGTGCGGCAATCATGCGCTTTGTTCGCACGACATTGATAACTACTCGTGATCGCAGTAAACTTTCAAAATAATATTGTGCGCTTATTGTGCGAAATTTAACGGTAATAATAACTTGATATTTAGTTTTTTAATAGCTAAGATCATTTTTTAACTTAAACGAAGCAATACGGCTCAAGAACGTGGGACTTCGACTTTTCATCGTAAAACCCGTTATACAGCTGCGGGTATTGATGTTTGGTCCAAACATTTTTTAAAAGTCGAACCATTTGAACATAATTTGGGCATTTAATCTCAATATGCACACGCACTATTTAGGTAGTTACCTAAGTGTGTGGAGGGTGTGTTATAAAAAAAAGATTCCTCTTAAAAATCCATTGTATATAAGTGGATCGACTTGATATTTGTAAAGGTTTGTTTGCTAACTTCAAAAGTAGTTGTAAGCAAACAATAAAAATCGAACCGTTGAAATTCGACCACCGGTGGTCACGTTAGCTACTCGCTGCCAATTGTGTAAAATTGAACAATAATAACTGAGTATTAAAATTTGTCATCTTGAAGGTCATTTTAAACGTCGTCGCGGAGCAATACGGCTTAAGAACGTGGGATTTCTACTTTTCATCGTAAATTCCATTATGCAGCTGCAAGTATCGATGTTTTACGTTAACATTTTCAAAACTCCAACTATCTGAACATAGTTTAAGCATTTAGGCACAATGAAACCATGGTGCGTAAGTAGTCAACTCAGTGTGTCGAGGGTATGTGATAAAAAATGAATATCTTGAAAAATCCGATGTATACAAGGGGGAATCAACTTGATATTTGTATAGGTTTGTTTGGTAATTTCAAAAGTTGTAGCAAACAAACAACAGACATCAAACCGTTGAAAGTCGATGTCTGGTCACGTTAGCAGCTATATCGGTAGCCACTGCGGTCACAGCGTTGCAAGTGTCTTGCGCAAACATATTATATTGTTAGGTCGTTGTGTATATTTTCTTTGAATTTAGCACCCGCAATGGGTGGTAAAGAGTATTAGAATAATGTAAAATAATAAGTTAGAAAAATACCATTTATCTGCCTAGAATTGGTGTTTCCCTGTAAAATAATGAACAATTTCTTGCGTAATTATTGTATAGCATAATGCACTTAAAATTCAATAATTCTTTTCCATTATTGGACCTACTAAAAATGTTTAAAAAAATAATATACTTAGAGGAGAATAATTATTATTTACCGATCAAGAAGATAACGACAATTTGAAAACGTATACATTTTAATTTTAATTAATTTTAAATTGTTTGGATGTAAAAAACGATTTTGGTAGAATTTACTCACTGTGTATGCAAAACAATCGCATACTCAAAAATTTACCTACTTCTGTACAGTACACTATAATAAAAGTATTGAAACGTTTTTATTCCACGAGTCCTTTGTCTGTTCACAACATTTCGGTTGCAATCAAATTATAATTATTATTATTATTAAAGACAGAAAGAAAATATTTTAATGTTTCAAAAATTTCATGACAATAATTTTAGTAACAACTATGCATAGAAAACGTTAATTAAACGAACTGTGTTTGGAATAAAATAATTTATCAATCATAATCATCGTAATTTTTTTTCTCTTCGGTGCCACGATCATCCGACAAATACTGTATCGTGTTGGTATAAAAAAAATTATAAACCTATGTATGGTACAAAAATTAAAAGTTTTTCATCAATTAAATCCCAAATGCTCGTATGGTTAATTGAAAGTTATAATTTCTGTACCTTTGTTTGGATTTTTTCTAGGTAATATAATTGTTAAAAACAATGTAGCTGCACCATAGAATGCACATGATGTGCAACGTTCACTCATCAAATTGCACCGTTTTATACTCCGTGTTATTTATGCATAAATAGTTCAGAATACATTTTAAGGTAAATTATATAACCATGATATTAATTTTATATTAATATATTTTTATAACTAACTGTTCCTGGCACTCTGCCGTTCGTTCAAAATACCAGTTGGACCGGAAATAGCACTCGGTATACATAAATCGAACGTAGTTCAAATTATATTCTCTCTATATTTTTCTGATATCACCAGACACCAAGACCGATTTGTATTTTTCACAAAATCGGTCAAGTGATTTTTGAGTACCTATATCACCTATACAAACATACATAATTCAACTTTCATATTTATTTTAAGATGCAATTCCTTTATTCGAAACCATATACACAGAGGTGTAGTTATGCATGCTTTTACCTCATCTCACCGAGTAACCAATGACGTTAAATTAATATTTAATTATTTTCGCTATTTCTATCGTACGGGTAGTATTTTAATCTGTAAGCTGTAACCTAACCATTTATGAACACGAAATTCCACCGTAAATATCAATATCCTTTGTTAACTTATAACAAATTGAGGGTCATTTATCGAGATGACAACTATTATACATTTTAAGTTGGACCAAATCACACACACTATAATCGAACATAATCTTATCAAAATCGGTTGAGTAGTTTTGGAGTGCATCGCACGCACAGATATAATATACTATTTACTAGATGCCCGACTCCATATACCACTGCGTATTGGTGTTTGAAGCCAAATAGGTTGGGCAATGTTTACAATCTGTTATCAATATAATTATTATCATAAAAAATGTACCTACTACCAAACACTAATGAGTACTTTAAACTATTTGCTCCTACGAGTAGTACTAGTAAGCAGTAATACTACCAAGTGATTTAATAATATAAATTTTAAATTATTATAAATTATAATTGTGTCTGTTATCACTAACATTGATAACATCGGCTTGTAAACAACGTCTAATCTGCATTATGACTGTATAATAATGTTGGCTTCAAGTATGTGAACCGAGTCGGGCATCTAGTAATTAGTACCTACCTATATATATCTGTGATCGCACGTAACTCGTTGTATTTTTCTATATTAAGATAATATTATCATTCACCGCCGTTGTGTCTTGTCTTCGAAATCTATAAACGCAACTCAGTATACTAAAAATCGGTTTATTTTGATGTGATGTGATTTACGCTGGGGACCTACAGGGACTAGGGTTGATGGTACGGTATTTTTTGTCAAATATCCATTAAACAGAGGTGACTATTTCCCGACCGTCGTCGTCTGTCACGAAATGATGGATTAAAATAATTTTTTTATAACCCGGTGGTCGAATCCGTATAATAGTTTGAGCTGTCGCCGAACACGCGTTTCTATCGAATTCGCGCTATGAACAGACACGTGTTGTCCTCATGTGTCATCTACGGCGATTGCGACGAAATGTCTGTCTGTCAGTATGTAAGTTTAAACACGAAATTGAATTTCACTTCGATGTACCTATCATTATTATTATTATTATTATTATTATTATCATTTTATTTTGATCAGAAAAAATGATGTAAGCCCACACACGCACACACACGACACGTTTATATTTCAGCAATCAGCGAACAGTATTCGTCAGCCGTCGAAATGAAAAACGTTCGTGCGTACATGCACGTTACAGTGCACCGGGTAAGTAGTAATCCGCGTTGGGGGGGGGGGGGCAAAAGGGGTGTAGTGCGGCGTCGAACCGAGCCTGGCAAATGGCTGTTTGCAGAAAGATTTAAAAGCGGCTTTTCACTATAGGTGTGGGTGTACTCTTGTTTGTTTTCGATGCTTAACGTTTTTTTACTTTATTTTTTTATTTATCTATTCCGTTCGATCGTATGCGACCTTTGGCTGAAAGTGGAGGCCTGGGTTCAGCACACGCGGTCAGAGTGTTTAATGCGAATAGTGCCTACACGCATGCACTGCAGTGGGCCGGACGGCAAAATAAAACCAAAATAAATATAAAGTACCTATAAAAAAAAAAAACAACTCCGTTGAAACTCAATCGTAGCAGATAGTACATCCGGCCACGTGTGGTTTAATTAAAAAACTCAACGTACACGCCATTGGTTCTCTAGCACATCGTTAAAGTGTTACGCATTCATTCGATAAATTATTATCTCTGAGTGAAACGAAATCGCATCGAGTTTCTATGTTTTAGAAATATAGGGTCATTATGATATTTTGATTTTTTCTCCGTTTGAAGTAATAATATACGATTGCCCTCGTTTATTAAATTATCGACTATAAAATAATTTCCAAATCACCATCACGGACTGGCAAAGAAAGGCAAAATAAATGTAATACAATAAAAATGTACACCCGACGAAATCCAAGCGCAAACGTTTGAGTGGCACATCCCACGCGTGTGGACTGTAATTAAAACATAATATAATGTGCGCCATCGGTTCTCTAACACACTGCAATGGTTCTCAAACTTTCGACATCCGTTCACCTACTGTTTGAACATTTTCATGTACCACTTGACCAAATAATGTTAATTTTTTGCTTATCAAAAATGTATGCGTTACTTTACATATTGTATGGAATTCAATCTTATTAGAGACTGCGTGATCATAATATAAACATTTAACGCGGAAAAAGAAAATTAAATATATGTAGGTACAATTATCATTCGTAATATAATAATATCAAATAAACCAAATAATACTTTATGCGAATAATGATAAATGTCACTATTTTTTTTTTTTTTTTTTTTAAAGGAGATTGTTTTAGCGTACCGCCCGTGAGCTTTCCGCGTACCACTAACGGTACGCGCACCGAAGGTTGATCATCGCTGCTCAAACACATCATCGTAAATGTCAAGAATTTTCATTGAGTTGTCATTTATTCTTAGTATGGTCATTAAAGCACTTTTTTATTCGTTTAAAATAATTCGATTATCATCATCCACGAGCAGCTAAAATTACTAAATTTGGGGCGATTGTCAAGAGTAAGACATATACAGAGCGATTCTCTTAAAGGTGTACAAGCACTTTTCACATTGACCTCGACGACCTTCGGCTGTAAGAGGTGGTCACGTTCAACACGCTGTAAAAGTATTTAATGTTAATAGTGCCTACACGTATACTGTAGTGGGTGTGTCACGACCAAAAGAAAACCAAAATAAATAAATATATAGTGACAAAAAAAAAAACGATAAAACTCAAAAGCAACTATTCGAGTGGTATACATCCCACGCGTAGTGGTGTAATTAAACAAATATAAAAAACGCCATCGATTCTCTAACACTTAATAATACATTTACAGTAGTGTACTCTGTTTTTTTTTTTAAGGGGGAGGGATATGAATCGTCGTCTATTCTCAGACTATTCGCGTTTTTTAGGGTTAAATATACACCCATTTCTCGATCATACATCTTATACGACACAAATAAACCAAAGAGGTGAATCTGATGCACCCTCGCCCATGAACTCAAACTCCAACCTCTTGAACACCCTCCCCCCTCCCACCTTGAAAATGAATAAAAATTATTGTCATTAATTGTTAATGACGTGTATTTCGAGTATTTTCAACATACTTTTTCTAAAACTGAAGCATCATACGAATTTTGCAATAGTATTTTCAAGCGATTTGGTGTAAAATGTTAAATCGTTTATTATGTTTTGATTTTTTCTTCGTCAAATTAAAAATTTAGTGTAATTCATACTCTTCCATTGAGTTTCAGACATAGGTACACAGAGCGATTATTTTAAATGTAGACATGCGCTTTCTCAGAAATGATTTATTTTTGGAAGTATTTGTTTTTCGTAATTTAACTGAACATAATTATTAACATTTAAAGATCATTTTAGGTTAGGTTAGGGTAATATGTATAGGTAACTCATGAAACGTAATTAAAAAAAAAAAAAAAAATTATATTTAAAAAAAAAATGTTTATGCAAGATATATAACATGATGCCAATACAAGGAATTATTAACGTTAAAAATATGAAGAAAAGTTGATGTGTAAGTACATTTTTTAAGGCAGATTTTAATTTTTTTTTTATTTTAACAATAAATTCGAACATAATAATGTATTACTGTATTAATGTGCATATTCTACTGAATTCAGTTATGGACTGAAATGGCAAAAAAGTGTATTGTGTAATATACACAATTTTATTTTTATTATATTATATATTATTTATTATTATATCGTGCATTCATTTTTCCTGAATTTCCCGGATGCTCGAGAATTGTAGTGATTTACAAAGACTTTTTTTTTTTAAAGCATTTTTCTTTTCATTTTTTTTTATTTTTATACTCCCGAAGAATGGCCGAATCCATTCTTTATTGTTCGTTCCTGATATATTATTTTACCAGAATTTTTTCGTCATTCACTTTGGAACTGGAAGCAAACAGATATTAATATGTTGCGGTTATAAATAGCTATTCTCAGTATGGTATTATAGTGCTCTCCTATTATCCAATTTAACGTGACTCCTCTAGTTATAATATTTTGTTAGCTTATAAATTTTGATTTTGTTGTTTATTTGATGTCGTGAAAATGTTAAAAAGTTTTAATTTTTATAGAATCTGAATTTTATCATATTATTTTCAATTCAAAATATGTAAGACCCGTGTAGGTAACGTTATAATAGTTGTGTATAATATTATACTCTTTTTACTGTGTTGAATATCGGAGTTAGGTATTGTCTACAAAGTTGATATTTATTATTATTTTAGTCCTGATTAGTCTGTATGCACATTTTCAAGGATTATTGGAAAAACACGGACAACTTCTAAGGATCAAAGTGTTTTCTTAATTAATTGATTGAACATTTTTTTTTTTATTGAGGTATTTCGATAATAAATTATTAGTGATTATTGAGTTCCACTATGGTTACAAAATATATTTTATAATAAGCAGTATTATATAAAAAAAATAACATGAAATAATTTTATCGGAATGTTATAATATCATATGTACCCACACCTGCTGAAATATTCAGCCATCACACAGTGGATGCAAAAGCCGCGTTTCATTATGTACTTGAAATCTACGTACGGTAATTGAAAATAGTTTTAATTAATGTTCTGATAAATATTTTATAAAAATATCATACAAAAATGTGTACCACACTCGACTTGTGGACAATACGCTCGTTCGTTTAATTAAAACAAAAAAAAAAAAACCTGCAACAAATAAATGGGTTTAATATCGGTGCATGTTTATCCCCGCGGTGGTAGGTATGTAATAATACTGTTATTGTCCTTAAACACAATGAAATATGTATAACAGTACCGTTTTTGCAGTGTTTACCCTTTAAACGTATATTTCGGGTACTTATCCGAATAGTATGATAGCTGTGTCGGCGAAAAACATTTATCATTTTTTTTTTTTTTTTTTTT